>NC_056728.1:423317421-423457107 GCF_019279795.1 Protopterus annectens | reverse complement strand
GGGGGTGTTATGGGCGACATTGCTTGTAGATGACTGCGAACCGGGTGCCATAGTGGGACGGACATCTGACACAGATATCCTTCAAAGGGGCCTCCCAGATATGCATATCTGCTGTCAGGGACATGGCCTACAGCTAAATGCAAGGTAATGCAAAATCATACCCGTCGAGGAGGACGAGGTCACCCCTGGTCCGGCATATGGGTGGCAGTCCACGTGGGGGTAATTACCAGGGATCAGGGGACACAGGTTGTTGGTCACCATTCGTTCAACACACACGTTGCTATCGTGGTTCGGTGGGACTTCTACATTGCCCACCTGTTTGTGCAGGGATTCACATCTAGATCAGGGTAGGTCATTGTCTCCTTGTACTCATTACGTGTTACACCTATGATTGAGTACATTGCCCCATTCGGAGGGTATCTGACCCGACACCTACAGCAGCTGGGAAGGTCTCATAGGTTAATTGTCATACAGATACAGGGTGTCAGGGATTTGTGTAATGCTGCCCCACTGTTAGGACCCCTGCTCCATTCGGTCACATACCTCTTGTTCGGTGTTGACCTGTGCCTGACATACGAGGCCATGTCGACCCATATGTCATGTCTATGCTTCACCTACTGTATCTACATCCCTCGGAACCACAAGGGCAGGTGACGTGAACCTTGACGCGGTCATTAATAGGATGTGTTTGAGTGACACATACGTCACCCAGACACTCACTATGCTGTGGATCTACATCACAGTACATGTGAGGCAGAGATCCTTGCTAGCCTTGTTCGAGGGGGATCTTGTCCGTTGGATGGGGGATTGCAGATATACCCCAGGGATTACATCATTATCACTGCTTGACAGAGGTACGGCAATATCATAGGCATTTTATCTCTGGACCGGAAGGTTGGCAAAGGAATCCTAACTATGGACTAGGGTTATGGCTGACCTTGGGTAGCTAGCCTACCCTGTACCTATGAACCTATGTTCATAGTTTGTCCCATTTACACTTGTCTATCCCCTATCCTCTTTCTCATGTGTATATTTCTGTGGCACGTGATTGTCCTCTGTATTACCTGCAGGTATGCTGTCTACAGTGCACATACGTCACGGTTGATTACAGTGTATCTGTGTCCCTACCACTGTGATACTGAGGACTACCACACATCCTTCACAACATTACATGCATATGTCCATTCTATTATTCTTTGGCCTATGGGGGGGTGTTAAGGCAACGGTTACACGTGTCCCTGTTTGTGCGCAAGGCCATGGTGGTCTTTGACCAGCCTCCGTTCTTGATCGTGGGATGGACAGTAGTGTTGCTGTGTGTTTGGCATGTGTTTTTATTGCCGGTACATCTGTGGGAGGTGTGGTTGGCACATGTTCCTCTTTGCAGGGAGCCCCATCCTGGGGTTTTGTGTCATGCATCTACACTTGGCACGTGCCATATGTCCTGTGCTATTCCCACAGTCGTGTATGCCTTCATGCATTACTACTGCGTGTTACTGGCTGTTTGTATGTGGTACACATGGCGATTGTGGTGGTTGGCTTGGCCTATTCCCATGCTATGACATACACATCTGTCAATTAAGTTGTTAAAATCAGACTGTAACACTCATTAGGCTTTTCAAAATGACAGTCAATAACACAGGAAGCTCAGTTTCACAACGTTTTAATAGTGTACACCAGGAGGCAAATAACTATGCAGTACAAGTATAGAGTTTTGTCTGACTCTATACAGGAAGCAGCTTTATGTGTATTTTGTTTACAATCAGCTTTTGCCCACCTTAATGACATGGTCAGTCACAGGGCATTTACATCACTATAGTCCACAATATTCTATTCATACGACGGTGCTAAGGTAATGCTTATTAAATGTTTTCCCATGAGAATAGCACAGCCTTGCAAGGCACCTGGTCAATTAGAATGTCCTTCTGTAAATGTTGCTCTGTCAAGGTTCCAAGCCTGTTTGGATACAATAGTCAGTTCATTTCCTACTAGGTTCCTTTGTCTCTCTGGTGAGCAGCTGTACTCTATCTTCGATAGAGATCACAAGGCCATCCTCCTCAGTGGAAGGAAGAAAGATATACATGTACATACATTTATTATTCTCTAACCCAGCGGATAATTAATGCTGAATGACATACGCCTGCTGAACTGGTTACTGCCAGGGTCAGAGTTCAATCACACTGCAGCTACGCTTCAGGCAATTACATGCATGATAAGTTCTACTGCCATATTGTAAAATAGAATAAAATGCATTATACACTATTTGCTTCTAAACTAGCATGTCATATATGTTTAGATATATCTTTTTCTAACATTCTCCCTCCTTTTAATGCTTTTATTCTATCCAGAAACATATACAACATTATTTCATTCCCTAGCCTCTTCCTCTCTGGAACTTTTAACTAGGCAAGTCATTTGTTTTACATTTCAGAAAGAATTTCATTTGGTATTAACAAATTCCACTCCAGGTCTTGATACATAGTCTCGGTTACAGATATGTCAACAGAGTCCCTAACTAATGCTTTCATACAAGGTATCCCGCAACAGACACATGCTCCCAATATGAGCAAAACAACACAAATGGCAATCAAGATATTCATTATGAGTGAACCCCATCCACCAAATGGATTCTGGAAATAGTTCGTCATTGGGTTTGGGCCTGGTTCCGCCATGGCTGATACCTGCTGTATTACCTCTAGGTGGTCGTTGATATCGTGCTTATTATGTGGTATATACGCACAGCAGTCTTCTTTGATAAGCGCGCACGTACCACCTCTCGCCGCCTGGGTGCAGTCAAGAGCCATTACATTTTGTAGCACAACAGTTCTCATTGCATTCAGTTCATCAGTCACAAGTTCGAGAGCGGAAAAGTCGCATTGCTCATTACTTCGAGAGGTTTTGACAACTTCCTCAGTTCCCTGATTGATTTCACTGCTCCATAAGCTGGGATTATTCCAGCCCAGGATATAACACTGTCACTCAAGTCCATATGAGTCAATTTTCCTTTATCTCTTACAGAAGAATGATCTTTCCAAACAGCTTCGATTTCACCCACTGGATTAGTAGGTTTCTCGACTGAGTTCCCAGTTCTTTGAGCTATATCTCTTACATTTTGTATCGTACCCAGAGGCAATTCTGCAGTATGTCTTATGGCTGGAACCAGATAACCCAAAAAACAACTGCCGGACCAGTTCTCAGGTAACCATTGATATGCTTTTTTCCCCACAAACAAAATAACAATATTCTACTTTACTACTGATGCGGGTTAACTCTGCATGTAACATTTTCCTGTCTATAACAGACAACTGTTTATACAATTCAGGATGTTTCTGCACATCTTTCCACGTTGTTCTCATTAAGCTTAGATACGAATCATAAATCGTGCTACAACTAGTACTGTGATCTTTGGCTTTTATATGACATTTGTAAGACACAGTTATGTTACAATTACTCCCACCAACTTGGACTGTATCATGTTTATGAAAACAAACAATTCCTTTTTGTGTAACAGGTAAGTACAGTGCCACTTTGTCCTGTGATCTCACAGAACCTGTATCAAAAGGTAGATATTCACAAGTCTCAATTTATCCCCAAGGGGACAGCAGACATCAAAAGTCCTCCATATGCTGTAGGTATGGCAGTACAAACCCAGCAATTTGAAATGTTCATAGTCTCTACATGCACACGCTTCATGGCTAGGTATGTGTTGAGGTTTGGATGCCAATCTGTGGCCAGTTCATCACGTTTCATTATTTGTATCTGTGTAGTTATATGCAGGAAAGATCCCAGCAAAAGAAAAGTCACCACAAACATGGTTAATAGCTGTATGATCAGTAGGACAGTAAACCAATGTCTTTGGGGTTGCTTTGTATTGTTATACACTCTGCCCCTGGTCATTCTGTCTCTGTAGTATATCAACTACGACATGTAAATCAGACTGGATATTCTTTACCGGTTTGCAAAGGGTCAGGTGAACCCAGGATGACCTCTCCGCAACCTTTACTGCAGTAGGCGTTGCCAACAGTACCTGGTACGGACCTTCCCACGTTGGACTCGTCCGGTTACTTGTTTGGATAACATTCAACCACACCCAGGATCCTGGAGTCAGCTCTGCGTCCGGCTTCGTTTGTTCTTTATCTGAAAAAGAGTTTAACTGCAAAACAGTGTTATTGGTTAACAATCCTCTCATGTAACTGGCTAATGAGCCATCGACCTCCAGCTCTGCAGGCATGAGAGCTTTCCACTGTGGCACATAATATGCCATTCCAAATACTACTTCAAAGGGGTCAAACCCTTTACATTTGGAACTGTTGTCATGCTCAGCAATGCTAGAGGTAGACAGCAAATCCAATTTGTCTGGGTGTCACTCATCAACCTCCTCAACTTATTTCTCGAAATCCCATTGTACCTCTCCACCAGTCATGCTGACTGTGGGTGATGCGATGCAATGATTCTTCAAGGAAATCCCAAAGAATCCCCCAGGTTGCTGGATTGTCTGGTTCACAAAATGTGTTCTATTGTCACTGTAGCTTCTTTCCGGTATGCCAGATCTAGGGATACTTTCTTTTACTGGGGCCTTTGCCGCTGTTGCTGCATCTGGATTCCTGGTTGGAAATGCTTCTACCCATTTTGAAAACATATCTATAATCACTAAACAGTATTTCTTCCCTTCACATTTATTCAGCTCTATAAACTCCATACAAATAGTATGGAACGGATATGGTGGTGTAGGAAACTCCTCGCTCGGTTGGAATGCTCCCTGTGCATGATGTTTACTGCAAATATGACACGCTGCACAAAATGTTTGTATGTGGTTCCTAATTCCGTATGTTTGGAATATTCTGTTAACCAACTGTACCATCCCCCCTGTTGAGACATGGCTCTGCCCATGGCTCAACAAAGCCACATATCTAAATAAATTAGACGTTAATATTGGCTTTCTCACTTTGGAGATGTACAGTCCGTCTTCAAGGATTGCTCCTCGTCTTACCCACGTCTGCTTTTCTGCTTTCGTAGTTGATGTTTTCATTGTTTCTAACATTTCTAAATCTAGAATCTCTGAGGATTGTCATTCCTCATTCAAAAAGAAAGTTTCTGATTGTGAGGCTGCTTGTTTTGCAGCTGCATCAGCTCGTGCATTACCTTTCGTAATCTTATCCTGTTGCTTTGTATGAGCTGCACATGTACAATTAGCTACTTTAGTAGGTAACTGAATGGAATCTAATAAATTCAAGATCAATTGCGCATGATTAATCGGTTTACCAGTGGATGTTATCATTCCCTATTCTTCCACTGCTGCGCATAAACATGCACTGTAGAGACAGCATACTGACTATCGGTATATATGTCCACACATCTGTTTTTCGCTAGAGTGCAAGCACATGTTAAAGCTATCAATTCTGCTGCTTGAGCAGACAAGTTATGCTGCAGGGGTTGGGCTTCTACAATCTCAATATCAGTAACTACTGCATAACCTACTTGATTCTTTCCTGTAGGACCCTTTCTACATGATCCGTACACATAAACTGTCACCTCTGCATCATCTACGGGTATATCAGTAATATCCTGTCTGGGTAAAGTTATTTGCTCCATTTCCTGTAGGCAACTGTGTGGTGTGCCATACACAGGTGTCGGACGTGACGTTGATGGGTTTAATGTTGTACAACGTTCAATCACCATATGAGGTTGACTCAGGAGTATGGTCAAACAAGAAAGATGTCTAGCACGGGTCAGGAATGCTATTTTCTCTTGCAGCTAAATTATCGCAACTGCATGAGGCACTCTCACAATGAGAGGGTGGAAGAATACCATTGATGCTGAAGCCTGTACTGCCATGGCTGCTGCAACAACTGCCTGTACACAATGTGGCAATGACCGTGCCACTGGGTCCAACTGCGATGAGTAGTAAGCTATGGGGCGTTGCTTACTTCCATGCTGTTGCGTCAAGACTGACGTCATATATCCCTGCTTACAATCTACAGTCTGAAAACATCTGTTATGATAATTCTGGAGACCTAAGACAGATGATGAAGCTATCAATCGTTTTAGTCTGCAGAAAGCTGTTTCTGCTACTGGAATCCAGTGTAGTATATCTTGTGCTGCCATAGGTGTATTAAAGATTAAAGCAGACAATAGAGCCGATTCAAAAGCATAGTTTGGTAACCAGCTTCGACAAAAGTTAGTCATCCCAGGAAGGACATTATTCCCTTCTTGGTAGTTGGCTTGGGTGCTTGTGAAATTGCTGCCTTCCTATCTTCATCTAATGTTCTACCCTCCTTGGATACCACATATCCCAGGTACTTGACCTGTATTCTCCGAAGTTGCAGTTTATGCTTGTTTACTTTATGTCCCTGTTCTGCTAAATATTTCAATGATGCTATTGTATCTTCCCTACATTGCTGCTGGGTAGGGGCCGCAAGCAGGATGTCATCCACATAAAGTAGAACTTGACTGCCCCCGGGTGGAGTAAACCCCGGCAGGTTGCTAGCCATCTCCTGTGCGAATATTGTTGGACTTTCACAGTATCCCTGTAGTCGGTATGGGTGTATCTGTTACCCTGAATGTAAATGCAAACCAATACGGACTATCTGGATGTATAGGTATTGAAAAGGAAGCATAGCTTATATCTACCACGGTAAGATACTTCTGTTGGGTCCATATAATTCAATATAGTGTGTGGGTCTGGCACCATCGGTACCCTAGGTATTATTGCATGATTTACAGCTTGTAAATCCTGTACCATCCGCCATTCCCGGTTTGCTTTTCTAACAGGAGATAGAGGGTATTGCATGGTGAATCTGACGTTTCTACCAGTATCCCTTTCTTGAGATATGCCGCTATGATAGGCTTGATTCCTGCTCTGCATCCTTCCTCAAAGGGTATTATTTCTCTTGCGGTCTAAATGCTGACTTTGGTGTAATGGTTACTGGACGTGCTGTCCGAATAAGCCCTACATCTGATTTCCCTGTTGACCAAAGGGTGCTTGATATGTCACACAAGGCTCTCTCTCCTTCTTTTAACAGGAACACCGATCAGCTGTCCTCACTCTGCTGTAAGTGTACAGCTGGACGTGCTTGCGTTAGCCACTTTACGTTTTGCTTCTGTAGTCCCTGTTGTGACAATTGTAAGTCGATTTGCCTTTGCCATCGTGTCACTTTTTCACCCTGGTCCACCCATCTGACATTTCTGTGTTTGGTTACACTGACATGCGGTGGCCTGTTGGACTTATATAGTCCCATGAATTCCTGTGGTAATGAACAACTCAGCACACTATTACCCTCAGTATCCCAGTACAAGGTTCGTAACACTAGTCTATTGGCAGGATGTCTGCACAATGTTTGCTCATATTCCTTATCAGGCCCTGGTGTGCTACAATAGTACAGAGTACAATGTAACAAATGCTGCTGATCAATGTGAAGGGAGCGTACCTTACTGATGGCTACATTCATCAGTTCCTCGGTTACTGCCCCTGGACCAGTCGTGACGAGGTCCTGCCTGTACCAATTATGGGATTCACCCTCCGTTCGCACCACAAAAGTATCCATTTGCCTTTGTGCCTCCATACCCTTCTTGGTAGGGACTACTGCTATGCCAAAGAGCTGCATAATGTCTCTCCCCAGTATATTTACTGGACATTTTGCAGAAAGTACTATTTTACTTCTCTGGGTCATACCTGACACAGGGTCAGTTATTGCTTTATCATGGGAAAGTGGTTCCCTGTATAGCTGCCCATTTGCTGCTTTCACTAATATGTAGTCAGGTGATTCTGAGTGTTCCGGTAACTTTGAAGGGTGTATCAAATTTCGTGATGCTCCCGAATCACACAGGAATCTCACATCCTTCCCCTCCACCAAACGTGTAACTTCCGGTTTTGTGTCCGCCAAATAGAGCTCCAAGCTCAACAGGGCTAATTCTAGTACTTCGTTTTCCTCATTTTCTACATCTGTTTGCACTTCCTTTATTCCTTCTACTGCGTTTACATTTTCTCCCTGCCCATTAGTCTGTCCTGATGACTGTTGAATGTTATGACTGTCATATAGTCAATCCTCATCACTCCGATCCTTCCCTTCCATAGACGTTTTTTTTATTCAACCTGCACTCCCTTGCTAAATGTCCCCTCTTCCCGCAGTTAAAGCACTCACCTTTTCTCTTTCTTTCCTCAAACACCTCCGAGTCTCTGTCAGAGCGTTTATTGCCCTGAGTGTTTCTCTTACCCTTTTTACCTGACTGTACTACAAAGACTTCTGCTCCATCTTCAGCTGTGAAGACCTCCGTCTTCCTTTTCTCCTTACTGTTAAGATGTCTTTCAGCAAGCCTAGCATACTCCAGTACGGCTTGTAGCCTACTCGTTCGGTGATCTATCATATGCTTTGTAATATAGCTACCGATAGGGGCAATGCAACCTTTCGAAAATGCATTTTTCAACTGTTGTTCATATGCACTATCATTTTTCAGATTTGCAGGAATAGGCATGCCACTATGGTTATTGAAACATTCCAATAATCTACCATAGTATCCATCTACAGTTTCATTATCTTGTTGTATGCACTGATTAATACAGGTCCAATCTGCTCTAGGTTTCCAATTTTCGGTAATTCGGTCCATAAGACCCTTCAACGTGGTGTCTACTTCTGCGTCACTATGTGGGAGTGGTTTAAGTTGCACGTCACGAGCATTCCGGATGACACAAAACATGTGCCAGTCTGGACCTATTATTTGTCTAATCACCTTCTCTACTTCTTCCCCATTTAAGTGGTAACTCATTCGCATACATTGTAAATGTTGTATAAACATTTCATGATTACTTTGTGGATGGGGAATTCCCTCTGTAACTTTCCGGATATCTTCCGGTGTCCACGGTCTATACACTAGGGGAGTTGGGTCCTGGCCTTCCTGTCCTGCCTGAGGGTTCGGTACTTCAATTAATTGACAGATTTCCTCACTCTGTTCTAGTGACTCTCTTCTTAGTTGAGTGTCCCTAGGTGTTTTACATGTTCGGGATCTAGTTTCAATAGCTTCTCTTACAAATGGTTGTTGTGATACCTCTGTTGCCACAGGAGCCTGCCCTCCCGCTTCATATCCTGGATGTGGTATCGGAGGGGGTGGAGGGGGAGGGGCTGTCGCTACTACTGTATTATTATCTTCTTTGTCTACGTATGATGCTTTCGCATTTTTAGTCTTCTGTTCCCTTCGGTTCACTACCTCAATCCACCTATGTGCTTGAGGGATACCCAAATGTCGCTGTTTTTTCACCTGAACATCTTAGGGTTGCCACCTTTTCAAATGCCCAAAGTGGGACATTTTTGGTAGGAACGTCAGATTTTGCAGGGCAAAACATACCCACGGCCAGTACAAAGGACAGAAATTCACTTTTTGCCAGAATAGAAACTTATTCTTGTAGCATTTGAGTTGCTTATTCTGTTTATTATAATATTTTGGTGTTTCAGATACAAAATAACTGTTTTATGCAACTATTAAAGAAAATATAGGAAATATTTTTGTCCTAAGATATCAGGACATTTGCCATTTGTTCAGTTTTTTTGCAGGACACAACTGCCCTAAGAGGGACTGTCCCTCGCAAAGTGGGACAGGTGGTAACCCTAGAACATCTGCATCACATTTTAAGTGATTCCAATGTTTCACTAACGATATTTTGTCTAATATACCATCAAAGTCATATTTATTACCCCATTTTGCAAAATATCTCACATTATCTGCTCTCTGCAATTGCATATACTTCGCATCATCCGTCAAAGGCGGATCTCACGATCTCTTAGTGCACTAATTTCCCATGTCTTCTAAACGACTGTTACGTAACCCTTCTCTCGTACCACGTGGTATCTCCTTCCCTGTATCCACTGTAGTGTCTACAATGACTGTTTACTCTGCTCTGTGTTCCCCTGATCTATGTCCAAATGTAAAACTACTTGAATTAGTCTTCGACCTGCTATCACAAATGTTAACAAAAACACAATGTAGCCTGGTCTCTGATCTACAACAGAGACAAAGAGGCAAACTCTCCTTACCTGAGCCTCCCGTTTATGACTGCACGTTTTCTTCTTGGGATCCAGTTTTCCGCTTTTCAGCCACAGATCAGAAAGTGGACAGCCTCTTTACACACAACAATTCAGTCGGCGGTCTTTTCACTCAAGAAGAACCATTTAGGCAACTTCTCCTGTGCACATTTCTTACCACCCATGCACTCTGACCTGTAGCTTACCAAGGGAATTCCGGCTAAGAAGGACCACAATGTCAAATACGTTGTTAAAATCAGACTGTAGAAATCAGTAGGCTTTTCTAACTGACAGTCAATAACACAGGAAGCTCAGGTTCACAACGTTTTAGTAGTGTACAAAACTATACAGTACAAGTATAAGAGTTTTGTCTGACTCTATACAGGAAGCAATTTGTTTATATAGTGTTTACAATCAGCTTTTGCCCACCTTACTGACATGGTCAGTCACAGGGCATTTCCATCACTATGGTCTGCAATATTCTATTCATACGAGGGTGCTGAGGTGATGCTTTTAAAATGTTTTCCCATGAGAATAACACAGCCTTGCAAGGCACCTGGTCAGTTACAGTGTCCTTCTGTAATTGTTGCTCTTTCAAGGACCCTGGACTGTTCGGATACAATAGTCAGTTCATTTCTTAATACGTTCCTTTGTCTCTCTGGTAAGGAGTTGTACTCTATCTTCCATAAAGCTCACAAGGCCATCCTCCTCAGTGGAAGGGAGGAAGATATACATGTACATACATTTATTTTTCTCTAACCCAGCAGATAATTAATGCTGAAAGACATAAGCCTGCTGAACTGGTTACTGCCAGGGTCAGAGTTCAATCACACTGCAGCTAAGCTTCAGCCAATTACATGCAAGATCATTTCTACTGCCATATTGTAAAGTAGAATACAATGCATTATATACTATTTTGCTTCTAAACTGGCACTTCATATGTGTTTCTATATATATTTTTCTAACAACAGCCATCCGGCCATATGTATGTTATTCCGTCCTTTGCCTTGGCCGTGGGTGTTTGGCCGTCCGGCAACGCTACTCTCCACATGTGATGTCCCACCTTCCCCTTCTGTGCCTGTGGCACCCTGTTAGGACGTCCTGTTTGGTAGGCAGATGTTCCGCTATATGTGTTTGACATGTCTGCATAGCTAATCATCGGTACGGTGGTTGAACATCCCGACTTGTCCACATGTGTACAGTTATGTGCACCGTGGCGTGTGCAAGCCTATGGGGTTTGGACGAGTCCATACCACATGCGGGATGTACACATTCTGCCGACACATTCACATGCAGCCATTTGCATATCTGTACCTGAGGTGGGTTGTTAACATGTGGGGTACATATTTGCCTGCGTGGCACTGCCTAAGACAATACTTCTTACCGCATTTCAGGTATGCCCATTGTGTGTAGGTGTGTAGCTGCGCAAGGCTGCTAGCTGGGTTGGGTGCACGGTCGTACATGGGTGGGGGTTACATGCTATAATGGGGTTATTGTATATTACATTTGCATGCATGGGTTCTGCTTCTGGATATTACGCTTAGACATACGCCGTCCTGTGTATGCGATGAGCACGTTGCTGGGTGTGGTACATGTTGCTATGCACATGTTTGCCTGTGTTTAGGGTATCTTGGATCCTTCTTGTTGTTATGTCGACACGGCTACCCGGCTGTGTACTCTCACTACTGCTGGTGACCATTACGGTTGCCACCTTTTCCAATGCCCAAAGTGGGACATCTTTTGTGGAAACATCGGATTTTGCAGGACAACACATACCCACAGCAAGTAGAGATACAGAACTTCACTTTTTTGCCAAAATATACACTTATTCTCATAGCATTTGGGTTGCTTATTCTGTTTCTTATGCCATGTATGTGTTTCAAATACAAAATATATGTTTTATGCTACTATTAAAGGTATATTGAGGGAATATTTTTGTCCGGAAATCTCAGGTCATTTGCCATTTTCGATTTTGGCGGGACACAACTGTCAAATGAGGGACTGTCCATAGCAAAGTGGGACAGTTGGTAACCCTGGTGACCATGCCCATGTCGCTACTCCTATGTCGGCGGCGCTGACATGCTGCGGTACACCTTCTCTGGGTATGCCCACTGACAGTGCATTGCGGGACGAACACGGTATTACGCGTATCCTTTGTTCCTTGGACGGGTACACTTAGGGCTTCGTGGGTTGTGTTTGCTTCTCCGTTTTGTTGGGACGGGTACTATGTTGCATACTCTGCGTGCGTTTCATTCTGCACAGGCCCTGGCTGGTGCCATTACTATTATGGGCGGCCTGTGGAAATCAGCACTTTAGGTTGCTCATCGCCTGCCGGCTTAGCCACGCCTCCGGACGTATCCTACTTGGGCTCGCTCACGTAACCTACGCACGTGTCTGTGGTTGCGGCGCGCACTCATTACTATGCATATGGCGCTACTACGCCGACTATTCACTGCACCGCCGGCGCAGGTCTTACACCGGCCTTGCGCCGAGCTTCATGAATCCCGGGGTATATCTTCTCCCTCAGCTCTCTCAGGGATGTCAAAAATCCTTATATTTGACCTTCTCTCCCTGTTTTCCAGGTCATCCACTTTATCGAGGAGCCAAATGTTTTGTTTGATGAGAAAATCTTTCTGGCTTTCTTCTTCCTTCAGTCTTCCATCAGGATCATTCAGGGATGCTTCTAAATGTGTATTTCTGGATTGATGCTGCTGTATAAGTTCCTTGAGAGAATATGTTTGTTTCTGATAATTTTCCTTGAGGTTTTGTAAATTCTCCTTAAAATCATCCATTTTTAGTGAGAGTTCCTGTAGAGCAGATGTCACAAGCTGCATTTTTTTTTTCTAAAGCCATGTCATAATGAGAAGTCTTCGAAGTGCTCATCTCCACAAATGATATATTCTCCTTTATAATTTGACAGGAAAAAAAATTCCTAAGTTCACCAAAGTTACTAATAATATATTTTATACTTTCATCTATCAATTCTAAGTATTTTTGCTAAAATAAAATAAGTTATTTCCTGTTTTCTATATTAGTTTCATGGAGCTCTGAAAAACTGCTGCTATCAATTGGCCATCTTGGCTCCTCCCCCAAAATTGAAAATCTTAAAGCAGTACTAAACATACACACTAGTACATCCAACACATTCTTCCTGTGAGTCAGTGTAGAATGCAGGGTGATGTCCAAATCGTCGTCTCCTGATAAACAAGCCATACCCAACTGCAAAATGCCAACTAAGAAAAACAAAAAGCAACAGGAACAACAGCAGTGTATACCAAAGAAAAATGTAGATTAAAACCACCAAAAATCAGAAGAATACCAGGTCTTTTAGCATAAAATTATTTAATTCACTATTCGTCAAAGGCGACTTCATCAGAAATACAACTCACTATGTATGCTTGTACAAGTCGTTGTTGACATTTTTTGTTCTTATAGCAAACAAATGTTCAAGAATACATGTCCTTAAACCTCCTTGATGTTACAATTTTTCTTGTACACAAAACAAGGCACCTTACCCAATACATTTACCATGTCACCATTACCTAAAATGACTTTCCAGTTTTCAAAAAAAAATTGTGTTGGATGTACTAGTGACTACGGTTAGTGAGATGCAAACATCCTTGACTGCTTTGGCTGCAAGAATCAAAGATTTGAATCCAGAAGGAAAAGTGCTTGGTACTGGGACTGGAAGCTAGGTTTGTGCTAGGACTAATCAAACTGTTGTTCCTGGTTTAAAATCTGTTCCTGGTGTTTGTGGTGCTGTTGGCGAAGTTAACAAACTCTTGAGTTTGAATGTAGACCCCTTTTGCAAAGAACTGCTTCAAGTTAACCATGTTACAACTAGAAACAACTTCATGGTTATGCTTGAAAAGCTGGAACAGGGGTTAAAAAGGTACAGCTTTTTGCACATTGAAAGCAAATACTTTGAGCACTGTGTGAAGGTGGGGATTGTTCCTAAAGGTCTTCGTTTTTTAAAATGTCGAATGGTGTTGCCACTGACAGTCCTTTCTTTAATGAAGTTACCAACTTCTTCAACAGTGCTGGCATGGATTTCATGAAACTGCTAATTAAAAGCAATACCTGTCTACTAGAAAAACTGAGAGATGAACTCAGTTGTTTGGACAGGGACATTAAACAACTTATGGATGGTTGCTGTGAGGTTGTGACAGAATATGAGCAGTTATTAGACTGGGTTGACAAAATGGAAAAACAGGTTACACAGCGCAAATCAAAAAAGATTCTAAGGGACTTGGCTGTGTACAAACTTGGCAAAGAGTTCTTTGATTATATTCCTAGTGGTGCTAAACCCATTGGGAATGCAGAAACTAAACAGGGGCACGCCTTAAGGGGCAACACTTCCAACAGAAGAGATGAAAGAGAACTTCAGAATCCAGAGGTGGTGGCCCCTTTCAATTCCAATAATTCTGAAGCCATTTTTTTCTGAAGGTGGTGACATGAGTTTAACAGTGGGGAGGCAAAAAGCCGATGCTGTTACACACGATTCTGGTGATATGGGTGAGCATTCACAAACAAGAACTGGCCAGAACAATGGTCGGGACAACAACAAAGGGGCCGGCTTCAATGCCAACATGCCTTTTTTAAAGGCGGATTACAGTTCTCGCAACAAGAGGAACAGAAGGAGGAGCAAGGGTTATCAAACCCACAGTCGGGGCAGGAGCAGACCAAAGAGGTAGTTGGGACTGTAAACTATGACTGTGCACATATTTCTGTATTTAATCTTTCAGAATTTGTTTTGAATGATGAGCACATTAATGTTTTAAAGCTGGGTTTAAATGTTCAACCCAGTAGAAGGGCTGACTTGAGTAAAACGCTTTTGGAATTGAAATTTTATACTTGAAAGCTTAATTTGCAGTACATTTTGCGTGATGTAACTTTGGGTAGTACTTTGGCTAAGCCCTCTAAGTACAATCCTACATTAATCTATACTTTGAAAATCTTTGTGAGAGAGTCATCAGGGCTTAAATTGGTAGTAGTAATTACCATTCTTTTTACAATCTAAGTACAAATGAGAGAAAGGCACATAATGACTTGGTATGCAAGAAGGATTTAAGGTTTATGAAGGCCGACAAGGGGGGTGGGATTGTGGTCATGGGTACTAATTACTACAATAATGCAATGGAGCTTATGTTAGCTAACCAGTTGAAATACAAATAGGTGTCTAAATTCGACATTTTGAAATTTTATGGTTTCATCTATGTCACTTTTTATAGTTTGCTAATGGATGGTCAAATATCCAAAGAAGTCTATGACTTCTTGCACATGGAGGATCCCAAAATAGGTATGCTTTTTGGAATACCTAAGCTCCATAAGAGCATTACAAATCCCCTTTTTAGGCCTATCATTTCTGCCTCAGGAAGTTGTACAGATTGTATCTCTTTATATTTAGATCATGCTTTGAAGCCATATGTGAAGCAGTTGCTGTCATACATTTTTTCCAGTTTGGATAATGACAGTGAACAGTTTTTGATACTCACAGTTGATGTGACTTCACTGTTCACTTGCATTCCCCAGGAAGCAGGTGTTGATTTTGTTAGGTGACTTTTGGTTAAGTACACCAATTTGAGTAACCACAGTGTGATCACTTACACCCTGTTGTTAGATTTACTACTGGAGCACAGTTATTTTATGTTCAATGGTAATGTCTATAAACAATTTTCAGGAGTATCTATGGGTGCCACTGTGGGTCCCACTTATGCAAGTTTGGTTCTTGAGTGGTGGGAGTTGGAAATTTTGCCTAGTGTGGATTTATATGACAAGGTCATCTTTTACAAAAGGTTTGCAGATGACCTGTTTTTTATTGTTAAAAAGGAAGATTTTAGTGTAGATGGTTTCGTAGATGCTTTAAGTGCTACTACTGAATTTTTAACATTCACCTTAAGTGGTTTTGGTCGTGAAGTTTCATTCCTGGATGTGGTTATTGGGTGAAAAGCTACTACAAATGAGGTTTACAGTAGTATTCATTGAAAAAATACTTTTTGTAACAGCTATGTACATTATAAAAGTAACCACCCCACCTTTACCAAAAAGAACATTCCTGTGGCTAGTTCATCCGGGCTTCACAGATGACCATGGATGACACCACCTTTTTTGAGGAGGTTAAGTTCATTAAAAGGTTATTTTTGGACAGGGGCTATCCTGGAGATTTACTGGACAAAGCTGTCAGTGAGATTATCTCTAGAAGGGAGAATGATTTTCCTCCCATTTTGGTAAAAGGTTTCACATAAAGAACGTACATGGATAGTGTAGGTCCGAGCAAACCTAGGTTTTATTTGGACATGAGTTTGGACAACAACCTGATTCGTAAAATTATTAATAAGAACTGGAAAGTCATTTTAGGTAATGGTGACATGGTAAATGTATTGGGTGAGGTGCCTTGTTTTGTGTACAAGAACAATTGTAACATCAAGGATATGCTGGAGATGGGACATGCTTCCCATTGTTTAGGAGTAAACAATAGAGGTATGCATAAGTGTATGGGATGTAAAGTATGTAGGTACATCCACACTGGTTCTTATATTTTTTGCAACATCTTGATTTCAACATCACCGTTCCAGGTAGACTAGATTGTGGTAGTGAAGGTATTGTTTATTTAGCTACGTGTAGTGGATGTCCGGCGTTTTATGTGGGAATGTCCACTAGAAGTTTGATGACAGGTATTCTTGAACATTTGTACGTTATAAGAACAAAACATGTCAACAATGCCTTTTACAAACATTCTACTATGTGCATCAAGTGGAAAAAGTTCACCTTCTCAGTTCTTGAGTCAGTGAACAAGGACATTAGGGGAGGTGCTTACAGGAACAAAGTAGAACAGAAAGTAGCAGTATGGCAACTGAGATTGGCTTCTAACATACATCCTGGGCTGAATGACACAGTCAATATAAAATGTTTTTTTAAAAAACAGAAAAGTTAACATTAAAAAATAAAGATGTTAAGTTGTCAATCTCGCCTTCATTCTTGCTTGATGGGTTCGGAGCCGATCCCTCGGCTCCGACTTCACTTACTGCTAGCTCGAGAACTCCTTTTACCAGCTCGAGGCAGCCCCATATCCCATGATGCAAGGCAGGAGGTACCCAGATCTCGTTGCCCGCTTGCTTGGAGGGTCTCTCTTTACCAGCTCCTGGTAAGTAATTCACATTTGTGACTTTTAAGCCCCTTTTACAAAACTTTTGTTTTGATAGTTTAACTTTAAATTTAACTTTTCTGACAGAAATCCCTGTCTCTTTTAATTTTTAGTCAGTTAATTTCTGTCCCATCCCCGTGTGTGTGTGGGTATTTTTACTAAATACCTTTTGGTATTAGTTTAATTTAATTGAACTGGTGTGTGTGTGTTTTTTAGACACCATGTCTAAAGAGAGGGTTTCAGGTTTTAGCTGTCAGAAGATGTCTCTGACAGGCGGTCACACTTCTTGCCTGTACTTTTAGGCCCTCTTCACCTGCAGGACTCCTGTGCTATTTGTCACTCCTTCAGCCAGAGAGTCCTGCAGGAGTTGATTCTCAGGGTCTTCTAGGCTTCTGTTTCTAAGCCTGGTCGGTGCCGACAGGATCTGTAGTATCGGCTCGATGGCCCCCATTCAGGAAGAGGTCTCCTTCCTTGGAGCCGATACTTCGGCTCGGCCTGCGCCTCTTCTATTGGAAGCGGGGAGCCGATCTTCAAGGTCATCCAGGTTGTCAGATCGAGTGGTCAGTAGATTGCTCAAGTCACAGGTACTGGCCCAAATGCTACACAGTCCGTCTCAGCAGGCGACTGTTGGTCCACCCCGTTACAGTTCCTCCTTCAACTCTACCCCAGAGCTTGGGTTTGAGTCTCGGGTGGTTTTTGCTACGGCTGGAGGCGGATATCTGTTCCTTCAGCCCCTACTCTTATCTCCTCTTCCTTAGATGGTCGGGCTTCCATGGTCTCCTCTGAGTGGCCCCTGGGATCTGCCTGGGAGGGGTGATGAAGAGTGTACTGGCCACTAGTATCAGTCAGCAGTCTCTTCCCGTAGCTCCTCCCTCTATTGTACCTGTTGACATCTCTGCCACTACTCTTGCTACAGGACCCAGAGATCCTCCGCCTCAGGTTTCCTCTTCCGAGGATTCTCCTGATGTTTGGAGATCCTCCTAGGAAGAGGACTTGTGACTCCCGAGTCTGTCACTCGGATACTGACTTTGATGAGTCAGAGGGATCCCTAGATCCCCTCTGAGGATGTCTCCTTCTCAGACATCCTAGAACTGAAACTGGCCCACCAACAATCCCTCTGAGGATGAGTCAGTATACCTAGGCGTTTGGATCTCGGCCCTCCACCTCCTGGGTGTCTGCAGGTTATTGCGGACAGCTCCTGACTCTGTAGAGCCAGTCCCTAGGAGGCCTTCTAAATTTATAACTGCCCCTAGTGACAAACTATTGGTGTCCCGCTGATGCCATGGTGGTGGCTACTTGCAGATCCTTCTGTGCCCGTCCATCCTCCTAATAAGGACTCTAGGACCATGGATAGGTACGGCAAGCGATTTCCTCAGCGACCTTTGCTATCGTTAAGCTGAATTATCTTTGTCACTTCACCAGACTCCAGAGATATCCTGAAGGAGCTGGGAGAGGTAGTTCAGGATCCTACAGCTGCAGGGGCCCAAGAAAAGATTGCTTCGCAGCTAGGGACCTCAATTTCCATTTGCTAACCTCCCATGCGCTAATATCTTATGCTGCTGATGGAGCACAGGTGTGGCTCTTAGGCGCCAAGCCTGGATGCGGCTATGTGATTTTTCTGATCCCTTTAAGGCGTCCTTCACAAATTCTCCCTTTGATGGGTCAGCTTTGTTTGGCCCTCAGGTGAAGGAAACCTTGACCAGGTGTGAGCAGGACGGCAAGACTCTTTCTGCTGTTGGAGTCCGTTTTCCACCCCTTCTAGGCCTTATCCCAAAGGACAGAAGGGTGGGAAGATAATGATTTATAATCCCAAGGAGTCCCTAGAGGCAGAGGGGTAACAACAACAGGCGCTCTAGAGGCAGAAGAACCAGGGCAACAGGGAGTCTCTTCCTGAGCAGCCTTTTCAGCATCCCTGAGGTGTTGCCCGGCTGTCCCTCCTTGGAGGCAGTCGGGAAGACTATCACTGTACCCAGAAGCCTGGCATTCCCTCACTCAAGACAGATGGGTACAGTCGATCATATCCAAGGGTTACATAATTCCTTTCGAGGAAAATCCCTTCCCTCAAGTTCCCTTCCAGATGTACCACCCGGTCTAAGGGACATTGCAGAGTTAGAAATCGCAAAACTACTGCAAAAGAGCCATTCAGCCAGTTACACTAGACCATTCAGAGCCGGAATCTACTCAAGGTTCTTTTGGTCCCCAAAAGACGGGAGACTGGAGACCAATATTGGATCTCAGCAGACTCAACAAGTCTGTCAGGAAGACAAGATTCGAATGGTCACTCTTCAGTCAATTCTGCCCTTCTTACAGAAGGACAACTGGATGTGCTCAATAGATCTTCAGGATATCACATCAAAATTCACAGACGCTCCAGGAGATTTCTCCGCTTCGGCTGGGGTCCAGTCATTTCCAGTTCAGAGCCCTGCCCTTTGGTCTCACTACAGCCCCAGAGTGTTCACCAAATGCATGGCAGTGGTCACGGCTCACCTGAGACGTCAAGGATCAGGTGTTTCACTGGCTCCTGTCAGCCACCACCAGGCATCAGCTTATACAAGCCAGGGATTACACAATAGACCTTTGTTCTCATTTAGGCATCTCGATCAACGAAAGTCATCCTTATCGCCCTGCCAGTCTATTACCTTCAACTTAGACACTGTTCGGATGTCAGCTACCCTTACAGAACAAAGAGTTTCAGACATTCAGACTCATGTCAGGATCATTCTGGCCAGCAAGAAAGTACAGGCCAGAATGGTTCCCTTCAGTGGATGCTGTTCACACAGTGGTCATACCAGCAACCAGATTCTGGTGACACAAACATAAAACATCTTGCTTGGTGGATCACATCGTCTCAGGTTCACCAAGGCAGGTGCTTTGTGCCCCGCCCCGATAGCCACTGTCACCACGGATGCCTCCCTGATCACCATCTGCACATAAATGTCCTGGAGATTATCAACAAACACAGACTATGGCAATGGGCGATCTCCTCTCATCGGTTTCTGGTAGCAACGCATATCCCTGGGAAAACCAACATTCTAGCGGACAGATTGAGCAGAGCTATTCTCATGCCTCTGGTCTCTCAAACAATCCGTGGCGGAAGAGATTTTTCTGGAATGGGGTGCCCCATGTTGCGATCTATTTGCTACTTCCCAAAACAGCAAATGTCCCGACTTTTTCAGCCTCTTCCCTCTATCTGGTCATCCCCAGAGACGCTCTGACCCAGGATTGGCCCCAGGGACTTCTTTATGCCTTCCCCATTTCCTCTGATCCCTCAGGTGATCCAGAAAGCTACCGTTTTGAGAGCCAAATTGATTCTCATTGCCCCTTACTGGCCTCGACAAGTTTGGTTCCCGTTCCTCCATCATCATCTTTTGGTGCAGCCGTGGCATCTGGACCCAGTGCCAGATCTACTGATTCACCAATCCGGTCAGCTGCACCGGTCAATCCCTTCTCTCAACCTCACAGCATGGTTGCTCCACTTCCTACCCTAGCCAGGCTTCCTTTGATCTCTAACCCTGTTAGAGATATCATAGTAGCTTCACTAAAATCCTCTACCAGGAGGATTTACAAACAAATGGAAGCGTTTCTCTTATTGGGCTAAGGCCCAAAATATTGATCCTTTTACTGCCCTGTTCAGGCAGTTCTAGACTTCTTAGCAGAGATTTTTCATGCAGGCTCCTCTTCTTCCACAGTCAGAGTTCAATTGGCTGCTATTTCTAATTTTCATGTTGGGATAGCAGATCATAATATTATGTCCCATAGGCTCTGCAGGGCCTTCTTGAAAGGAATTTTCCTACTAAAGCCTCCAATCAGGAATCCTCCTCCTCAGTGGGATCTAAATTTAGTGCTGACATCCTTGATTCTTCCCCCCTTCGAGCCAGCTGTTTCTTGTTCCCTGAAATATCTTTCTTGGAAAACTTTATTCCTAGTGGCTATTACATCTGCCAGGAGGGTGTCTGAACTTCATGCTCTTTCGGTTCGACCCCCTATTTGGTTTTCACAAAGACAGAGTATCTTTGAGAACTAATCCATCGTTTTACCTAAAGTCGCTTCAAAAACAATCTGAATCAATCCATTGATCTCCTGTATTTTTCCTAACTATTCAGATAGAGCTGAACAAAAGCTACATTATCTTGAACTCCATCGTCAGCTTAGATATTATTTGGACAGAACAAAAAAATTTAGGAAATCTGATCAACTTTTTGTTTCCTATGCGGATAATAAAAAAGGCCTTCCTGTTTCTAAAGTGACTTTGTCCAGATGGCTTTCTTCGGTCATCACTGAAATTTATACGATCAGGGGAAAACAGCTGTGCTCAAAACCTAAAGCACATTCAACTAGGAGTTTAGCTACTTCTGCAGCTTTTCAAGCTAGACTGCCTTTGGACACTATTTGTGCAGCGCCACTTGGGCCACTCCTCACACTTTTGTTTCCCATTACAAATTGGACTTGGCCTCCAGGGACAGAGCCAGTTTTGGCTCTACCGTCCTCAAGAGTTTGTTCCATTGAGCCACCCAGGATAGAGGTGCTAGGGGCGGTCCCATCAAGCAAGAATGAAGATTGACAACTTAACATTAAGTTATGTTCCTACCATAACGTTCCATGTTAGTTGTCTTCTCCCTCCTTCCCCCTGGCCTGGACAGACCTTGTACAAGAAACTATAATGCTAAAGACCATTCTAACCTGGTCCTTTTCCATCTGTAAGTTTCTTCTTCCTTTGGGAAGTATTTTTATGCTTGGTGTTATTGCCCTTTTGTCAACAAACGAGATCTGGGTACCTCCTGCCTTGCATCATGGGATATGGGGCTGCCTCGAGCTGGTAAAAGGAGTTCTCGAGCTAAAGCAAGTGCCGAGTCGGAGCCGAGGGATCGGCTCCGAACCCATCAAGCAAGAAAGAAGGCGAGAGAAGACAACTAACATGGAACGTTATGGTAGGAACATAACTTCTTATTTTTACTTAGATGCATTTTTTTACTGCAAACAGTAGTCTATGGGATTAAGTTAATTGATGGTTCACTTCAAGTGAATAATTGTTTTATGAGTTGAACAGCTTGTTATACAATTAATTGTTCACTTGCTGACAGTATTTTAAGTGTGCTTTGTAGTAGTGAGTTGTATTTCTGATTGTCGCCTTTGACAAATAGCAAATTAAATCATTTTACGCTAACATATTTGGTTTTCTCCTGATTTTTGGTGTTTTTCATCTACAAACATCATAAATAGTTGGCATATTACATTAAGTAGTAACAAACATCAAACATAGTTGGCATATCCACATAGTTGGCATATTCATATGCACATGATCTGCTCACTAATTCACCACCTCCCCTAACTGTAACTCCCACTTTTCTGATATTACACGTTTATCCTCCTTGGCCTTGCCTATCAGTCTCTGTCTAACTTACTTTCCCTGTCCCTCGGCTTAATTCCTACAATACCTCCCCTCTTCTTCACTTCCTGTAAATAACTAATATTTATATTGAAATAATACTCTATGGCTGTATGAATATATCTATGGCTGTATAATTATCCCTATTTTCTCACATTACCTGCATTATTGATGATTACTTATAAATAATTATAACTTGTATAATGTTTTTACTTGTATTGTGTCATTTTTCTGGAGCTTTTCTCCCAAAGAATCCACTAAAAAGGGCTATTTTGTAGCTTAGTCAGACTACTCCTGGTCAACAAATGTAAAATAAATGAATGAAATATTACATTAAGTGGTAACAAACATCATATGTAGTTGGCATATTACATTAAGAGGTAGCAAACATACATAGCTGACATATTACATTAACTAGTAACAAACATCAGATATAGTTGGCATATTACATAAAGTGGTAACAAACATCATACATCATTGGCATATTACATTAAGTAGTAATAAACATCAGATCCAACCATCCATCCAAAACCCCTGTATCCCATTTTTTTGCATATGGGTCAGGGATGTCACTTAACAGTGACAATCATCTAGACCCAAGGTTTAGATGGCATATTATATTAAGTGGTAGCAAACATCATACATAGTTGGAATATTACATTAAGTGGTAACAAATGTTAGATGTAGTTAGCTAAGTGGTAACAAACATCTTATGTACTTGGCATATTTCATTAAGTGGTAACAGATATCATATGTAGTTGGCATATTACATTGACAGGTAACAGACATCATATGTATTTAGCATATTACATTAAGTGATAACAAACAGATGTAGTTAGCATGTTACAGTAAGTGGTAACAAACATCAGATGTAGTTAGCTTATTACATTAAGTGGTAACAAACATCATATACAGACAGCATATTACATTAAGTGGTGCCACCACCTCCATCTGACACTGGAAACTCATACTGTAACATACCCACATTTCCTATGGCAACCTTGATAAATACCTGACATTAGCAAAAACAGTCTCAAACATAAAACAGGAAAGAATTATAATGCTATCCACTTACCATATCATTCAGGATAATGTTACCTAACATTTTCTTCTCAGGCATGGAAATCTTCAGGTTCCCTGTACACATATAATAATGATGCCTGCAATGATCTGACATCTTGATGATAGCCGTGACTGAAAACAGCTCCTCATCTAGATCATACCGGATACCATCTTTTTTGAAAACACATCCCAAACACCAAGTATGTGCTCTGTGTAATATCTGTGAAGGAGACAGAGCATAATATTGTGTAGACAATGGCATAATTTGACATTTTCCTGAATGTCTTCTGTAAATTATGTCATTTTTGTGAGCAACAAATTTACAGCCTGTGAATCATACTTGCAACATGATTTCTGAATCCCAGGTAGTGAAACCTATAGCTGCGAAGATACACAGTCCCCTGGATTTAATAAAATCTGTGTAGACACCGTGGAGAGCCTACACAGAGTGTATCCTTGTACATAGCCACGGTTCCCCCTCAGCAGCGTGCCATGCATGTTAATGATGACGGGCTGCTGAGGGAAAGCATAAGAACAGTGATATTGGATCTGTGTAGGGAGAAGTGTAGATGCTACCCCATGGTTGTGGATGCCTGGTCAGATGTTATGTACAGGGCGAGGCTCCCTATAATGTTCTCTGCTACTATTAAAATGCTGTGAATTGTTGTAATTGTATATTTTATTTTTATGATTTTTTTTTCCTTTCTGTATGTTTGAGTGGCACAATGCGGAGCGCAGCAATGCCAAGCTGTGCTCACATATAGACAGCTGACACCTGTTACACATCTGAAAATAGAAACTGGATGTAATTAATTATCATAATTACATAATTACATATATTTTTTGTGCTTGCCATTTGTGTGGTACGGCGCAGAGCACCACAGAGCTGAGCAGTACTTATCCATACATAGCTGACACCTGCCAGACATCTAAAAATAGAAACCAGATGTAATTAATTATTTCTTTGTGGATCTGTTTAAGCGTGTTTGCGTGGCACTGTGCAGTGCTCAGCAATGCTAACAGGTAGCCCAGTAGTATATGTGAAGGTATATACTAGTGTTCATAATATCCAAGTAGTAAATGGGTAGAGTTACAGCCAAATGTTAGTAAGTCCTGGGTTCAAGTCCATAGCAATCGTAAGACATCTGTAATTTAATTTAGTATTTATGTTTACTTTTAAAACAAACTTTGTGAAATATGGCACTGCTGTGCTGAGTACTGCTTAAACATGCTAATGGCTACTGATGTTTGCGCAGTGCTAAGTTTTGCTAAAACCTTGGTTGTAAAAGTTTTTGTGCTGCTCAGCTCTGCTTAGCTGGTTTGCATGCTGCTAAGTGACACAGTGCTTTTTTGAATGTTGCTCAATGACATGTAAGTGTGGGAAAACAGCCTATATTAGGCACAATAGGCAAGAATTATGCACCATTCCTTGGAATCTGCTTATCTGTTGATATGCCAGGCTGTATTGGAGAGGGTGTGCTCTTTCGGGCACAGAGATGGGGTGGGCAGGAGGCCAGGGTCTTTGTTTGTTGGGCTCCTGGTAAAGAATTATGAACCCAGGCTGATGCAGAGCAGTTTCCAGGGCTTGGAATGTAAGGTGGAAGCATAGGACTGGTTGGCCAGTGAACTTACCAGTGCTACTGGTATCCCCAACACTGGTGAGCAGTGTCTCCACCATTATGATGACCTGAACAAGAGAAAGAGGGGAACCTTGGACAACTGGGTCCAAGAGGCAAGAACTGGACATTCCCCACAAATATGTAGGTATGTTTTCCACTGTTTCACCAAAATGCAAGCTGAATGTCTGCAAAACTGATATGCATAATGGTGTGCTTCTCTCCCAACAGCTGCAACTGAGAGGATTCACAATGTTTAGTTCCATAATGGGCACCTGACCAGGATGTGCCGTGAGTGTGGTAAGTACAGATTTATTATGCCAACTGTAAGCAATAAGCAAGAAAGACTAAAACATTTACGGCAATAAACTTTACACAATAAAAACTGCAGTGCAATAAATGGGAATTAGAGCTGTAGTGCAATAAATGAACAATAACAATTGTGTTGCAATAAACAATAAACATTGCCAATAACAGTAAGCAAAATGGTGTACAGCAGAATTGTGTTATAACCATTGCAGTAGACCTGTATGCACTGCTTGCCTATGGAAAGGTTGCTGTAGTTAACACCGTAATAGCTATAGAATGCAAACTGTAGTACGGTCCAAGGCTGTCTCCAGGACAATATCAGTCACATAATGCTCTATGTTCCTCCTACTCCAGGTAATAAAGGTATATGGGTGTAGTCACCCACTCTATGGACAGATATTATGTGTGGACTTCACAGTGATTTTCCAGCAATGCCAATAAAGTGTTAGGCAGCATTGTTGATTTCTAAATAAATCTGTCTTAATATTTGCAGTACAGCTGTATTCCATGTATGTTTGTTCTGCTGTCACTGCAGTCAAATATAACATTGTAATAGTTCCAGAATGCAAATCTAATGTCCTGTAACATGTATTGCTCAGGTCATAGTATGGTTCAAGGTTTTCTCCAGGCCAGTATCAGTCACATAATCCAGTGGTGTGTAGCAGTGGAATTACAGTTTTGTAAAGCCAGCAATTAATAACTGAGCCATGTACTGTTTATCCTCACAATGCATATCAAATGAAATGTCTGCTTTTCACTGATGGAAGTCACAGGCCTGCAGATAGAAACACACTTCACATATCCCTACAGCAAAAGTATAAATGCATAAAGTGTCACATCATGCATTAATGTGTATTCATAGAGAAATTCAACTCAGGTACTGCAAATGAGGGCCACTAATATCAGAGTGCACCACACAATCCTTTCAAACCCACAATGCTGATTAGCACAGCTGCACAAATAATATACACAATTGAAGTACTTGCTTGTAACAAGGACTGCCCTCATACATGCTCCAAATTACTACTAAACTACAACACATGGCCTGACAGATGCCCAAATGGTGGACATATTGTTATATTTATCCCCCATGCTGCTCAAGGACACAACAAACATGTGGCCTAGTACTCTGATAGTGATACTGTTGCCTAACATACTTACCTTAAATGCATGCCTTAATTGGACTGGAAAGGGTACCCTCACTTTGGCTCTGACTCTTCAACAAGGCTGACACAGCTCCCACAGTTACTTCTACAGCTTGTTGTCCTCCAAAATGTTGACACTCTTTGCCTATGCCTATTACCTGCAGCAGCAGCTGCAGTCTGTAGCACACCCATCTCCATGTAAAAGTTGCTGCTACAGACCTACCCCAGTAATGTCCAGCACAACATATCAGAAAGGGCCCCATTCTACATGAAAGCATTATATATTGTACTGTGGTTGCATCTGATTGGCTGATGATAGTGCAAATCAGCTGTGTTGGTCACAATTAGCATATCATAACCATGGATTGGTTAAGAGGCGATCACCTGCTAGTGAGAAGCATGTTAAAAAGGTAAGCAGCTGGCTATGGGGAACCAGTCTGTATGAGACTTTCCTCACACAGAACACATGTATGCAAAATATTAACTGTCAGCACATATCAGTAGAAGAGTATTGCACTCCATCAGGTATGTAACCATTTTGTTTACATCAGGATGCAGATGGATGTGTGAATATACTTATGGGGAATAGGGATCACAGCAATAAGCCATTCATAGAACTGTGATAATGACATGTCAATGATCACCAGATTTGTTACACATACAGAGGATGTGCAATACCTCAAAGGTGGAATGTATATTGTCAGTGTGGCACACAGGGCTCGTGGGACTCCTCCTTTATAGTGGTTGTAATTGCAGATTTCTATTTGTTTGACACAGTTGTTTTGACATATTATCAGAGTGGTTGGCCCTTGGAGTCAAACAACAATAGACTCCAGTGCTGGCCATATGATCGTACAGCAGTATCTGTCATGACACACATGGGAATACCTAATACTAGTATTCTAGTTGCATCCACACACTTAGTATGTTTGCACACTGTTGAATATGACTTGTGTGATCAAGCAGTGGATATTGCCAGCCATTCTGTCCTTGCTGTATCTCTACATAGTGTACTTCCACATATGTGATCCTGACATGTGTTCTCATGTTGTTGTCTTTCAGGAAACATGCATGCATGACACAGTACAGCTTTCAAGGATGCAGACAATGAGTTGATATTGGAAGGGCTCTGTCAGCACCATGAAGTCCTACTGTCCAGGAAACAGCGGGAGGCATTGTGACATGACCTTGTCCATGAGCTTAGGTCATACATTGGATGTTCTAAGCAAGAGGAAGGCATTAAAGTATACTGGCTTGGATGTACGGCTACCCCTGGCAGGATAAGGATATCCCATCTGTTAGTAATACTGTAACAGTGATCAGCTGGATATCTACTGTTATTGGAAAGTTCTTAAACAACTTTACTATCTCACATTTGTAATAGGGGGCTTCTGTCCTGTTGTTGCAGTTGTAAAGCTGCAGACTCCAGCACTGACAACTTAGATTTCAGTAACAGGTGTGATGCCAGAGCGCAGTCACATAAGTGGTCAGTGGACAGCCTCCTATCAGAAGGTTGTGGGGGGAGAGTATGAGGAGAATTTGTTATTGTGGAAGTGCTCCCTAACAGTCAAAAGACTAGCCTCATTAGCATTAATCAATGCAGAGTGCACCACTGCACACACTTACAGTATCAACAGAAACATATCGCAAGAACATTTCTGAGTAAAAAAAGCGTTAAAATAGAGCTAAGAAGGGGAGAAGAAGACTTTTGTTAGATAACATTTCACCAGAGTTTCACAATCTTCAGAGGGGTGCATGGAAGATCACGATATCATGCATAGGAACACTGTATTGTTTCTAGAAGTAACAAGTAGAAAGTATTATTGCAACCATTTTTCCCCATTTTCCTCACAATCAAACGTCTGACGCATATAGAGGTGGTTATCTTTGGGAGATAGTAAATAAGGATGATGTTTATATAAGTCTGACAGCAAAAATGTTCTGTTTGTTTTGTCCCAGTCTGGCATCAAAAGGGTACACAGAAGATGTCTGTCTTTTAGGGGAAGGGAATGAGGAGCCATAAATACGACAGAAGCAGCTTAAAGTATGACTGTGGGCATTTATGTCTTAATTTTACCCAATTTAACGCCATAAGGGGGATATGCAGAAAGGGGCTACCTATTTTGAGGTGGGGGCAGGTACTATTCCCCAGGTACAATATGTGTATCCTCAAATAATTTGTCTTCTCAGTTTATTGTGAAGTGATGTTTGGTCAGCTTTGACCATTATAACTTGAATGCATCTTATTTCTTCCTTGAAATAAAAAAGAAGGATTGGATTTCTTTTCTGTATGCATGATTTTTCTTCAGGTCATCACTGAATCAAAAAGTTGGAAAAAATCTCTAAAATGCTCAGATAATCTTTGGATGAAAATGCTTGTTTAAAAAACTCTAGAATACATCTTGCAGCACCTAGAGTCCTTGTTGCTTCGAAAGGCCTAGCAGCCCCAGACCTTCCAATTGAAGGTATTTCCTGAATGTGTTAAAAGGGATGCAGGAAAGAACAGAGATGAAGAGCATGACTAAATTTGTTTTTTTGATCATGGTTTTTGTTCAGGCATTCACTTGATGAAAAAATAAAAAAAGAAAACTCTAAAATGCACTTCATAGCACAGCACTTCAGAGTCTTCTAGCCTCCGACCCCTGGCTTAATACAGTTTTTTCCTCTCCAGATATCAGGGTGGAATGTTGTTGAGAGATAACATGTTGAATGAATAACTATAGGAAAAAAATTAAGAGTAACACAAACTGTGAGAAAAGTATGGAAAAAAAGCAGTCTGAATAGTGTGAGTAGGCCAGAATGGATTAGTCTGGGGGTGGGGGAGCACCATGGAGCTAGTTTAACTAAGGCCATCCCTGCCACTGACAGTGATAATTTGCAGGACCGGCCTTAGGTCAACTGGTGCCCTAAGCAAAAGGGCTCCACAGTGCCCCCCCCCTCCCCACACCACCCAGTGCCCTTATCCTAGTCTACCTACACCAAATAAATACTGGAAAAGTGCCCTGCTAGAGCAGCGTCCTAGGCGGCCAGCTACGAATACTTCAGGGTTTATCTTCCATTGTTTACTCATAAATGCCAGTGGGATGCAATAATTCATTATGTGGCAGTAATGATCTATTTATTTTGTAATGTTGAGCTGTGGAAAGATATTCCATCATTTTCTTTAGCTGTGGAAAGATTCTGATTTTCTTTCTTTATGTTGTGAATAATAATGTAGTGTCATGTTCTGCATGTGCTTGCCAAAAACAAAGATGAACTTCATTGCAGATAGCCTTTGTTCAGTTATCTATATAATCTGGTGGAGAAAAAGGTATAACTTAAATCTGTGTACAGTCCAGTTTAATTATATTAAGTGCCCAATGTCAGTTCTGTTTTCAACTATGACACTGTTGCACTTCCCTCTATGAGCAGAGTATGACAGTATTACACAGCACAGAACGGTGACAGGCTTGTCTTGCAGGCTTAACTAGCCTATCTAAAATTTAAACCAAATAAGGAGGAATAAGATATACAGGGTTTTGTTTGCAAGATGTGATTCAGACTTTGAAGAGGTTGCAATATATGACATACTTGAGTAACAAATTAAAAAGAAGGGCATTGCACTCTTTGAAGTCTTAACATATTTTGTTGCAGTGATGTAAAGCTTGTTATTAGATGTTGAAACAGGTTATTTCTTCAGCTGCTTGAAAATAAACAACAGTCTGACAAAAAAGCTTGTTCTGGTGCTATCAGTCAGTAAATTGACAGTTATTATTACTTAGGAAGGTGCTTGTTGAGTTGATGATACAGATCCATTTCCACTTACGAGATGTGCTCTACTGGTATGTTTTGTATAGCTTGCAGTTACATATTTATGTTATGGTTTCCCAGCCCCCACCATTTGGGTGAGTTCATACAATTCCTACAATGAGAACTTAAATAGGAGGGGGGGGATATCTTATGAGCTGCCCTTGTAACCTCACATAACCTTATCAATGACATAGCTGTTTCATGGAAGAAAACTAGCTCTGAAACAGTCCACTGAAAACAGGCTCCGCACCAATTAACAGTGCCGGAACACAAAAAAAGCACAAAATCATAAAATAAATGAACCAGCACTGAAACACAGCTTCAGTGTTCCCAGGTAGGACAGCTCACGGTGGTGGAACCAGCAGAATTTTAGTGGATAGGTGCTTTCCCGAGTGAGTTGGTTCATTGGGTGGCTGTTCATCATTGTAACATGCAATTTGTAATCATGTAGGATTCGGGACAGCTGATCACAGGCACCATCTAGTCAGAGCATTGGCATGGAGAGTGTAAAGCGGATATAAACTAACCTGTAAACTTAAATTGTTATCGGCAAGGGAAGGTTTTTGTAGTGTAATCCTACTAGCAATTAGTTCTTTTACGCTTTAACTTCTGTTTTTTTCAAAATTGGCTTTAAAGATAGAGGCGCTGGGAACTAAGGTCAGATGGCACAATGCATGATGGTAATCCTATGGCCAGTCTTGTAAAGGCCCCAGGGCCATTAGCCTAGTACACACTTATGAACCTATGATGTCAATGTCACAGGTCATTTGAACAGGACATATGAGCAGGTTTGACACCGTGCAACGGACATGATCAATGCTGCATGCAGAAGAGCATCAGATGTAGCCAGGGACTGTGCTGCCACCGGTGGAGAGCCTTCAGTGGAACAACAACTCAAAACCACAGAGGAATTCCTGGCAAATCTAAGCACACACAACAGCTCCCAGGCATCCATCACACCCTACATCGTGGATGTGGGTGCCACAGTTTCCACGGCACAGGAGCATGCCAGTAAGCTCAAGTTGATCAGCACTGCAATACTGTAGCATTCAGTGTGTCAGGGTGTACATAATCTTACGTGGGTGCCAGGTCTGTCTGCTTTGGGGAGAGAAAGGTTTAACTGCAGTTTATCTGTTATGCTCAGATTTGACCACTATAACAATTAACACAGTAACTACTGTAAATGTGAGATATATGGATGTATTACTATGTGGTGGTGGAACATGCAGTGGTACTGACATTACCTCTCCCTCAACTTTTCACAGGTCTGTCAGGTAAAGTACAAGTCCGTGGTCCTGCTTCTGGTAAGCATGACACTGTTTTGTTATTGATGTATGTTTATAGCATTGTAATCCCTAGACTGTCATCCTAGGCCTGCTGTCTGCATTGCTGTACTGTTGGCATGATTGCCAAATGTACACATATTTTCTGAATGTACACGTTAGACTCCTACCTATGCCTTGTAGGTGTAACCACACTGATAGATGTGTATTGTCAGGACACTACAGAGTGTCATATGTGTCAACTGTGCAGAGTCTACACTAATGTCAACAGTGTACCTCACTGTTGCTGATGTGATTGCAGTGTAATAAGAGTTTATTTACAAGTAACTACAGCTTTTAGTGGAAAGAGTACTTTCCTTAAGTCCTACTATATGAGGTTGGGTTTTCAATAGGTCTGTCATAGTGACAATAGTGTATAGAGACTTATATATATATATATATATATATATATATATATATAAACACAATATAGTACTGCAGAACATAATACTGCAGGTGTTAATGTACTGCTTTTCCCTTTCTTACCATAGCTTTTCCCTTTCATTGGATCCTTTGAGCAACAGTATGGATGTGTGATAGTCCAGATTTGCTCACCATTATTAGGGTATGTAGGACAATACAGACATCCACAGACATATTTCTGTATATAACAGGGATGTATATATAAATGTAGCTGTCTGTGTATGATATGTATATGTGCTATGTAAATATATGGGATGAGTCTATGTATTGATTTAATATATATATATATATATATATATATATATATATATATATATATATATGTATATATATACCGGCATATATCTATTTGACACTACATAGAGACGCATATACTATGCATGTGAGTGAGAGATAGTGACAGATGGATATGTATATGTATATGTCTGTAAATGTAGACATATCTATACATAGCAGGTCATTTTCATCAAGGGGCAACAGAACTGCACTCATTTTAACTAAGTGTATGGGCATGCCCAGTGGGACTATCAGTACTTCTGAGTGACTTCATAGGTTCATAGGTTGGTACTAGGCTATCAGTCCTAGGGCCTATACAAGCCTAGCCATAACACTTCCCTGGATATTTCTTCCCACACTATTTACTTTCCTGGACCCTTGTCTAGCAGGGCGACTGATGTGATCCCTGGAGTGATTTTCCTTTCTCCCATCCAATCGTCAAGGTTCCTTTTGAAGAGGGCTAAAGAGGTGCTCTGCTTGACATGTATGGGCAGTCTATTCCAGAGGCTGGGGAGTCTATGGGTCAGGAGCCTATCCCTCCAGCATGTTTTGTTTATTGTGATGACAAGGTTTAGATCCCTGGAGTGTGTGGCTCTGAGGGATTGGGATTTCTTTAAGTGTAGCATGTCCAACAGCTCTAGGTTTGACATGGCCTTGTATGTTAAGCAGAGATCACCTCTGAGTAGATGATATGCAACAGAGTATAGCTGGAGTTTTTTAAGGTGGTCAGCATAGGGCATTTGCTTTAGGCTTGTGTTCTTTTAGTGAGGTATTTCAGCAGCCATTCTGTTGTAGCTCAGAGCAGATCTGAGCATTGCCATTTAGATTCTTGATATAGCTCTAGAATGCCTTGTGGTTGTCTTTGGAATCTTTGGCAATTTTATTTTCATAACTAGCTTTGGAGGATTTTATGAGGGATCTCAGCTTCTTACTAAGGCTTGTAAGGGAGTTTTTTGCACTTTAGAATCCTGATCCCTAGAGCAAAAGCCTGAAGTGTGCCTGTGGGTCAATATCATGTAGGGGTGCCCCCCCACCCCATCACAGAAGGAAATTTCATTTGACACAGATATCCTTCACTTCAAGCCCCCTGTCTCTACTTTCTGTGATATGCCCCTCACCATTGCGTATAGGCAGACATGTTTCATTGTTTCTCTAGCCATTTCTACATGTGAATTCAACTTTTACTAACTCCACCCTCCCTCCTGTGTGATGTACATGGGAATACCTGATATACAGTGTGGCTTGACTATGGACTGATCAGCACAGTCTGGTATTAAAACTAAATGCATCATGTCTGTGTTATATGTTGTTATATGTGTCACTATGTACTCATCAGAGCCCATAGGTCTGGACCACATATGAGTTCTTCTCTGCACTCCCAGGTACTGCACTTGTTGTGGTTGGAGTGGTAGTTGTGTGGCTGGCAGTTGATGCCGTTCCACCATACTCTTGGTAGACGGTGGTGTTGACACACATCCCATGCTCTCTGTGTGTGTGTGTGTGTGTGTGTGTGTGTGTGTGTGTGTGTGTGTGTGTGTGTGTGTGTATATACATATGTGTTTGTGCTTGTATGTGTATGTGGTCTGACTATAGCTGCATCCTAAGGTTGCTCAACCTCTCTTTTCACCAACGTATTATGTATCATGCTAGAAACATTCTAAAGGCTGTGGTAAAGTTTTACTGCAGTGCCAGCCCAGACAAGTTAAGGCAACAAGAGTGGCCTTTGAGCAAGATAAATTTGCACTGTATGATATTGCCGGTATATGTGCATGTGTTGTTACACTGAAGGGCAGCCATGCTCTATGGGATCCATACAGGAGTCATAAGTCAGTATTCCAGTGAGTATCCAACATCAACTGCAACAGAGTATCCACATCTGGACAGAGTTGGCTGCACATACATTTGTATATAATAACATTAGCAACAGTGCCTTCACTTATCAACCAAATGGCCCTGGGGAATGTCACTATGCAGGAAGCAGTGATATAGCTAAGATGATTGCTGTACATGTGAAATATGTGAACTGCTCAAGTACTACTTGGAATCAATAGTTATGATCTCACATGCATCATGCCCTACCTGGCAGGTTATGGAATGGTAGTGCTTCCTGTTCACAATTTTTTATGTCAGTGAGGTCAGTAAGACCTTTTGTTCAGTCTAGGGTATTCAGTACCTGAGGAAATTGGATGATGTTGTAGAAGGCACACCTGCTGTTGATTCTGTCCTGCAGTGCTAGGAAACAATACATGCTCCCTGACATGTGGAGGCATTATGTTAAACATCTTGTTGAGAGTTCTAGAAGCATGGGCCTGTGAAATATTTAAGCAATAACCCACGCCTGGGTGTGGGTAATGCTGGATTTACCTACGGTTGGTGTGGTTTGGTCACGAGGGTAAAGCCTGAGAGGCCATACAAAGACAACCGTGGGTAAATCCAGCATTACCCACACCCAGAAGTGGGTCATTGCTATTATACAATAACATTATTTAAGAAAGAAAAATACTTACTTTTCTTAAATAATGGCATTGTATAATGCTTCCATGCTGCCCTTACACAGCTGTCCGGTATTCTGCGGCAGTTCTGATGTACTGTGCATGTGTATGCTTGCACAGTACATCAGAGCTGTGTGTGGAAACAACGGAGAAAGGAAGATCTCCATTGCTTTTTAAAAGTGTCTCGCTATGTTAAAAGAGTTTAACATAGCGAGATAGCTTTAAAAAAAGCAACGGAGAAAGGAAGATCTCCGTTGCTTTTTTTTTAAGCTATCTCACTATGTTAAACCCATTTAACATAGTGAAATTACAGCAACGGAGCTCTTCTGTTTTCCATTGCTGTCTAAAAAAAAAAAAAAAAAGACATACTAATAGAAAACGTCAGGGCAACCGGACCTTTTTCCATTAGTATAAGTCTGATTTACAACGGGCACGCTGACCAATCAGCGTGCATGTTATGGAATATTGATGGGGGGGTCATTGTATAATCAGCATGTCACCATCTGGCCTCAGAGACGTACCTGTAAGTAGAATAGCCAGAGCTATACGTAGCTTGGTCTCCACAGATTTAGGAAGGCCACACATTCTTATACATTCTATATGTGGGGGGCACAAGTTAATCAAAGCTTGCATGATGTCCAGATTTACTCTAAAGTGATCTATTTCTATTTCTGTTCTCTCTGGATTGGTGAAATTAGGGTATGTCCTCCACAGATGGTAACATTTCTTTTTGCACTGAACACTACCTCATGCATTGCAGTGGTAAATAGAGGTGCAAAGAACTCCAATATGCTAGTGCACAATCAGTGTTGATACTCCAAGCATCTCTGATATTTTGTCATGGTTTGCTCCTTTATACTCAAGTGCACAGTGGTGCACAAGTACACCTACATAACTATGAATTGTGACTTTGTTCACTTTGTATACATTTGTGAAGCATTAGGAACTCATTTCTCTACTTAGTTTTATTTGCATGTTTATTTTTATTTGGTGTGTTAAGCTTTGCATTTGCTTTCATGTGTACTTTTACAATTATTTCAGGATTGCTCTTTCATAGCTTTTAAGACTATGATTTCAGTCTTGTGGTGTGCAGTCATTTAAATTGCAGTCTTATGATTAGGATCTTAAATATTCTGCTGCCACAAGCTTACTTCCAAAGACGATCACATGATATAGAGCAGGATTTCAAATCATAGTTCATCCGTGTTTTGAACAGCAGTCCTGTGTTATCCTCAGTGTTATCACTGTTAGCATCTACAAATATCTCAGAGTTAAATCACTGTGTATGCAATACTGACACAAATTTGAGCAATGGAACAATGTATAACAAAGTTTGCATGTCTGGACTGTATTGATTTCAAATCATAGTTCATCCGTGTTTTGAACAGCAGTCCTGTGTTATCCTCAGTGTTATCACTGTTAGCATCTACAAATATCTCAGAGTTAAATCACTGTGTATGCAATACTGACACAAATTTGAGCAATGGAACAATGTATAACAAAGTTTGCATGTCTGGACTGTATGTTTAAGAAGGTAAAGAATGACATGGCTGTAAGATGATAGTATTGATTTTGCAAACGGAGATAACTGAGAAGGATGCACTTGTCAGACATAACAATCAGTACTTTAAATAATATGCAGTAATAAAGCAGTGTATGAGCTATGTTTTGAAAGTCCATTACTTCAGTTACAGTTTTTCTCAATAAAAATGTTAAATCTTCTGCATAAGAACTTATTGATATGACATCTTTAATCATACTGGAACAGTAGTGCAGGGGTTATTATTTTAGCCATTTATCAGGGTCTAGCGAGAGGCAAGTAGAGAGTGAGAGAGAGAGAGAGAGAGAGGGAGATGGGGATAGACTAATACTGCATCCCCTCCAATCACAGAAGCCATCTATCATGTTAAGAGCTGCACCTGACTATTATTAGTTCTGGCTTATTTATTTAGTCTTTTCTGTCTTAGTAAAAGATGATGCATGAGGCAGAACAATCTGTAGGTGGATAGTATGCCTGGGCTTTAGGTACAGAGGAGAGCTTTCATGATATTATGGGTCACTAGTCATGTTTGTGTTACACTGTGTGCAGGCTAGAGCAGAAGGTAATCAGATTTGTTATGCTGTAGGTCACTGTCCTACACCATGCCATTCTACAATATGCAAGCCTTTTACTCTGTCTACAGTGGTGGAATCTGCATTAATGGCTACCTAATACCCAACATATGTCTCACTTCTGCTTTAGTTTTGAATTAAATTTTGTAATTTATTAATGAGATAACCATGGGCTTGCCTAAGGATCCTTTTCAGCCATGATCCATACCACAAGAGCAAGTGTAAATATGGTATATGGGTATACTTGCAACTGTCGAATGGCTACTAGGTGGACATCACAAATATTGACAGACTTAAACAAACATTGACACTCTTCTGCATATGCTCAGAGGTAAATGCTGAAACATGCAAGTAAGAAAACATTGTTTTTACAGGGGGGCTATCCTCCACTGTAACCCCCACCCTGCTACTTATTTTAGCTCCAAGATCACACAATCCCCAAGGAAAGGTTATATTCCCCAATCCCTGTGATTATCCATTCTCACACAACTGTTGTCCATCTGTATTGTCATCCAAAATATTTCAACAATACAGTGGTCAATTCTAGCCAAAATCAACAACTAGTAGATAAACCATAATATATATTTATACAGACAGTGTACTGCAGCTAGTCTGTCACAAAGTGTTTGATAGGTGGGAAGAAAATGGAATGAAAACTCATGCAGAAATGGGAAAATTTACAAAACTTTGCTCAAACAGTGACTGGAGGTCAGGAGTATACCCCGGACACAATGAAAAAGAAATCTTATAACTGAGCCATCATGCAAAACTCTTTTTTAAGTCTAACTTGATATGGTGGTAAAGTTTTTAAGAGCATTCAGTTTGACAAAATTTGTAAATAAGAGACACCTAAATATTGCTTGCTGAGCAACAGACAATAGATGATGTTCTAAATCATATCAATGGCAAGTTACAGAGCCAACTCTCTCTCTCTCTTTCTCGTCAAAGGGTGGGTGGCCTAATGGTTAAGGTGTTTGCCTTACAAATACAAGGTGCGGGGTTTGAGTCTCACAAGGGATAATTGGCTAGGCTTAAAGTGGCTCACAAGGGCAGTTAGCTTAGTACTAATCTATGAATTATTTTAGGTATACAGCTCAGGAAGCTCCTCGTGGTGCCCTGCAGAGTCCTACAAGTGGCCGAGAGACAAAAGAGAGACTTTGGACTTGATTAAGTATTGTTTTTGCTTGTTGTTTCCCTGAAACGCTAATCCCACCTAAAACACGGCTTTTCAGTGCTTCTGTGGATCCCTAGTGATATCTGCATTACTTACTGTACTTATTTCTTTGTTACACTTGAAAAAAGATTACTGTTTGTCATTTTTGCATTTACGTTACCTGTAAAACAGCCGCAGGCTAGACACTCAAGTGCGCTAGCCTCCTCTATGTATTCAAAGTAATTTAAGCTCTGCATTTCTGTTGTTTCTGAAAAAAAAAACACAAAAAAACTCCTTGTTTTCCCGCCTTTCTGAACTAGTCTAGTCCAGTTTTCAGGCTTTGCTGAATCCAGGACTGTGGTAAAGGTTCCTGTGTTGCCCATATCATACTTGGATAATTAGGTGGCTTCCTTGTTCACTGTGAGAGAGGGAACTCTGAGCAGCCTGTCTGTCCCTGTAGGAGTGGTCCCAGCCCAGCAACTTGTAGCTCAATGGCCATTTTAGGCTAATTTCTATCCTTTTGATCTCCCTGGTATAAAAACAGCTTTATAGCTCAGCAAGCTCCTCGTGGTGCCCTGCAGAGTCCTACAAGTGGCTGAGAGACAAAAGAGAGACTTTGGACTTGATTAAGCATTGTTTTTGCTTGTTGTTTCCCTGAAATGCTAATCCTGCCTAAAACGTGGCTTTTCAGTGCTTCTGTGGATCGCTAGTGATATTTGCATTGCTTACTGTACTTATTTCTTTGTGGCACTTGGAAAAAGATTACTGTTTGTCATTTTTGCATTTAAGTTACCTGTAACACAGTCGCAGGCTACACACTCAAGTGCGCTAGCCTCCTCTGTGTATTCAAAGTAATTTAAGCTCTGCATTTCTGTTGTTTCTGAAAAAAAAAAAAAAAAAACAAAACACAAAAAAACTCCTTGTTTTCCCGCCTTTCTGAACTAGTCTACTCCAGTTTTCAGGCTTTGCTGAATCCAGGACTGTGGTAAAGGTTCCTGTGTTGCCCATGTCATACTTGGATAATTAGGTGGCTTCCTTGTTCACTGTGAGAGATGGAACTCTGAGCAGCCTATCTGTCCCTGTAGGAGTGGTCCCAGCTCTGCAACTTGTAGCTCATTGGCCATTTTGGGCTAATTTCTATCCTTTTGATCTCCCTGGTATAAAAAACGCTTAGCGTGGTTTTGCACGGGTTTGCGCACCGCACAGCTCTGTTTAGCTGCGGTTAAACTATTCCAGGCTCCACGAAGTCTGCACTTCAGTTTTTCCCTTGAAACTTGATACACTTCAACCCAGCACTAGAAATAAGGCAATTTAAGACTGGCACTTTCTAAAACACTAAAACTAGCACTAGTTTAAGGTTGGCACTTCAGCCCTATACTCAGGAAGTATAAGGCTCTTTACTCATCCAATCAGCAATACAGTCCAAACCATCTATTCAGGCATCGTTTGGTCCAGCTGGTGAATCTGGGCATCCTGAGGCAATGTTACAATTATCTCATGTACACAGACAACCCACTCCTCCTCCCAACCAACACAAACATATGTGAGAGATGCAGCTACACAGCCAAGCTGGAGGCTAAGCTCTCTCAACCCATGACTAGATCATCCAGTCCCAAGGAGAAGGGCAACACTAGCACCACATTACCAGACTCACATAGACCAGCCATAGCTGCACCAGCAAACAACTCTCAGAAACACGCAAAAACATACTCGGAGGCTCTAAATAAGAACCTGCCTAAACAACAGAGACCTCCTAAGCATACACCCAAGAACCCCCCACCCCACAGCAGAAACCAGGTAACACATATGTCACAACGTCAGTGTGCCAAGCAAAAACAGCTCCTAAGGCTAAATAACACACCTAACACACTAGTAATTGGTGATTCTATCATCAGGCACACAGACGTCCCACTCTCTAGACTGAACAAGGAGAAGGTTACCGTAAGCTGCCTGTCGGGTGCCAGAATCTGCCACATAACACATGCACTCAGGTCACTCCACAACAAGTACAGATATGACTCTGTCATTGTACATGTTGGCGTAAATTACCTGAGACGTACCTCCCTGGACTACATGAAAAGAGACATTGAGGAGCTCTCTGACCATGTAGCCCAGGCTGGTATGACTCTGACTCTGAGTAACATCCTGCCCTCACCCAAAATGATGCCAGCATATGAAGAAAAAATGATCAGTTTTAACAATTGGTTAAACTACTGGTGTCATTCAAAGGGGATCCAGTACTTGTCAGCCTGGGACGACATGCTTGACAAGCACGTTACTTCGCCAGAGACGGCTTGCACCTGTCACCCCTGGGCTTTCGAATACTGGCCAAGATTCTTGCCGCCCCAATACTGCCTTTTTTAGGCAAGGCTCAAAAGACAAACCTGCCTCCATAAACAACAATAATAAACAAAAACTGAGGGTAATGCTGCTCAACGCCAGAAGTCTAAACCTCAAAATGCACGCAATAGAGGCTCTCCTTAGTATGGAAGAAATCGACGTATGTGCAGTGACAGAAACCTGGTTCAAGGCTCCAGAAAGCACCCCAGCACTACCAGGCTATAACTCCTACCATACCTTTAGGTCCCAAAACCAGGACCGGAACACAAAAGGAGGGGGTGTGTCCATATTCATCATGAACACCCACACCTCCAGGCTAGTAGCACAGCACACGGAATTTGAGACCATCCAAGAGCAAATGACAGTGGGTAAATTGATTGTTCAATTTATAGCTTGCTACAGATCTCCCACCTTGTCTCAGGACCTTCACGCAGCATTCCTGAGAACATTAGAAAGTATGAAGATTCTACCCAACACCATGCTACTGGATGACTTCAACTATCTAAAGATTGACTGGGAAAACTACTCAAACTCAAACGCCCTAGCCCAGTGCTTCCTTGAGTTTATAAACTCAAACGCCCTGGAACAGCTGGTCATCACTCCTACAAGAGGTGACAATATACTGGACCTGGTCATCACCAACATGGGGACCTATGTTCCACACCTGATGTAAACTCATCATTGGTAAGATCAGATCACAAACTAATCACACTGGACATCCACATCGAGACCCCCCCCCCCCCACAGTCAAGGAAATCAAGGTAAAAAATTCTCTAAAGCCAACTTCACACTCCTCAAGACCGAGGTGGGAAGTTTCAAAGCTCCCAATCAAATGGAAATGATGACCCATCGGCAGAATCCTTTACAAGCGCATTCTATGAACACTTTCAAGAATGCATGGACCGAGCCATTCCAAGTAAAACCAAGACCAACTTCTCAAAAAAGAGGAAGCCAGTCTGGTGGACCCCGGCCATAAATAAACTTTACAGCAGAAGGACGAAACTCCTGCAAGATAGAATAAAATCCCAAAATAAGAAGGCATCTCTGATTAACATCAGTAAAAAACTGCGCTCCCTCATTAAATCATCCAAGGCCAACTTCTAAAGAAAAATAGCCAATGACTCTAAGGACAACCACAAGGCCTTCTTTAACTATGTCAACAGTCTAGGGGCAAACTCTCAGATATGCTCCGCGCTATTGCATAATGGCCATAAATACACTGAACCAACTGACATTGCCAACATCCTGGCTGACAAGTTCAGTGCAAACTTCACCCCCCCCCCCCACCAAAGGGGCTAGCACCCATCCCAGTAGAATGTGGCACTCCAGATATCTCAGACACACAAGTAAAGACAGCCCTTGCAAAGGCCAAAAACACAGCATCAATGGGACCAGATGGTATCCCAGGTTGTGTCTTACATGAGCTTCAAAATGAACTAACCCCCCATCTCAAAACACTATTCAAACTCAGCCTCTCTACAGGCTATGTACCCAAAGAATGGCGTACAGCAACAGTTGTACCACTCCACAAAAGTGGTGCCACAACTGACTCTGGGAACTATCGCCCTATAAGCTTGACTAGCTTGATCTGCAAAGCCATGGAACACATTGTCATGGAGCTCATTAACAGGGATATTGGGAACCTCCAGACACTGGATCCCACCCAGTTCGGCCTTGTTAAAGGCAGATCTTGCCTCCTGAACTTGGTCGACTTCTTCAAAACAGTGATCAAGGCCATAGATAAAGGGAAGGTGGTCCACACAGCATATGTGGACCTTGCTAATGAGTTTGACACCATCCCACACTCAGGAATCATAGACAAATTCACCGGCTTAAATATCAACCCCCATGTCACGAGATGGGTTGCCAGTTGGCTCTCAGACAGAACTCACACGGTAAGAGTGGCAGGCGCCATGTCTGACTCTAAACCAGTCACGAGAGGAGTCCCACAGGGGTCAGTCCTGAGACCCCTCCTGTTCAGTATATATTACTCCGAAGTACAGGTAAATGCGGAGAGACTGTGGCTAACCAAGTTCGCAGATGACTGTAAACTGGGTGCAATAATTGACTCTCCGGCTGACACAGACATCCTGCAAAAGGGTCTCTCAGAGACAAACACCTGGTGTCAAAGTCACGGCCTCAAGCTAAATGCCAAAAAATGCATAGTAATCCCATTTGGGAAAAACAACGTACCTACAAACTACCACATAGATGGGAATCCACTAAGTACAGAAGAAGTAATTAGGGACCTGGGTACCCAAATAGATAGCATGCTCTCCTATGAGAACCACATAGCCAAAACGGTCAGGAAATCCTTCTATGTGGCACATCTGAACACAAAGGGTTTCTCATCTTGATCCAAGGAGGTGATTGTGCCCCTTTACTCCTCACTCATTAGGCCCATAATAGAGTACAATGCCCCATTTGGGATGTACCTCACTAGACACCTGCAACAACTAGAAAGACCACAGAAGTACCTCACTAAGAGGATTAAGGGCCTTAAACAATTACCCTATGAAACACGACTAAAAAAGCTCCAGCTCTTCTCAGTCGCTTACCGTCTGCTCAGAGGTGACCTATGCCTGAACTATAGGGCCATGTCAAACCCTGAAATAATGGACATGCTTCACCTCAAAAAAATGAGATCCCTCAGAACCACTCGTTCTAGCGACTTGAACCTATGCACAACAATAATCAGGACATACTGGAGGGATAGATTCCTGTCCCAGCGACTCCCCTCACTCTGGAATAGAATCCCAATCCATATTCGGCAGAGCTCCTTTCTGACCCTCTTCAAGAGAAATCTTGATGAGTGGATGGGTAATCATAAGTTCTACCCTGGGATCATTTCAGGAGCCCTGTTAGACTGAGGCCCAGGTTACTAATCTAATGGGGAGGCGAAAGCCATCACTCTGTGGCTAGGCTTATAAATGCCCCTGAGCAGATAGCCTAGTACTTACCTATGAACCTATGATAAAAGGTATACACATATACAAGTAGGCAAGTGGTACCTTTTTGATTACTACATAAGCAGTGGGTGTCACTTGTTAGCAGGAGAGCTGATGCTAGAATCTACAACTTGTCTGTGGCAGGGCATGACTCAAGACTGCCTCCATAAGAGCTGCACTGCTGTTACAGCACTAACAGAGAAGTGGCTCATGTGGGTGAAGGGTAGAAGTAGCAATCAGATGATAATGCCATAATGTTAAAAGCTCTCTACACTAGGTAATTACCTTAATTACTTCTTATTACATTAAGCTTTCTCCCAATATGACCAGAATTTAATTACAAGGCTGAAGTTCAAAACTGACCCAGTTTAGAAACTATTGTATATATTGTACATTGCACTGTGCTTGTTTACTAGAATGTATACACACAGGAGTTCTTCTGTGCAATTAGTCTGAACTACCTCTGTTATTGCTTACATTTCTGTATTTTCTTTTGTGAAATGTTTTGCATTTTACCAGGGATGAGCCTGAAATTGATCAATATTGATCAGTACACGGTGGTGGTGCTGTGGTAGCGTTGTCGCCTCACAGTTAGACGTTGCCCGTTCGATTCTCAGTTAGAGCGTCTTCTGTGTGACGACATGCGTGAACGGGCACTCCTTCATTGAAGGTTGTGCATTAGGCCCGGCAAACCAGCACGTAAAACTCTACTGCCAATTATTAGCGGACCGGAGTTCCACTGTGGCGACCCCTAACCGGGAAAAGCCAAAAGACACAAACAAACACTACCCCAGTAAACAAATATAAATAAATAAAAAGCCACATATAATAGAAACATGTCAGCATTTATTACCAAAATAACAGATGCATCATTGATGTATATAAAACTGCCTGCCAATAAATAGACATACAGTAGAAAAGTACATAGGAAAAAGTATGACAAGTACAGGTGAAAATGTCTTACTCTTCATCTTCAGTGGTCCGATGTCTAGCTAGCTAGCTGTTTCCTCAAGTAAAATCTCTTAAGTAGGAGCTCATTTCCAAGAAGTAAAACATTTATTTTGTTTGAAAAGTTTACTCTGCTTATACTTCATAGTTTACTGGGGAATGCAGTCTGTGTGGGCATGGGCAAAATGATTTATGTATTTATTATTTGTTTGTTTGTTTTATAATTTGTTGACATATGCAATGCACTGCTCCCAAAAGAGCACAACTTAAGTAAGGAAACTGTTGTTTTGTTTCCATCTAAAATAAGTGTAGTATACATTACTTTGTATTTATCCACACACACACACACTATACACACACACACACACACACACACATATATATATATATATATAGTTATATATATATATGGATCTACCTGAGTAGATCGAAACGTCATAACACCAACAAAGCGCCAGAAGATCGACAAGGCAGAAGACCAACGGAGGAAGACACCGACGCTGAGAACACTGAGATGGGGAAAGGATGTGTAAGTATGCGGTAGTGATGGCTGTTAGGGTGCGAGTAAGGTAAGTGTGCGATGTTGACGGTCTTTAGGGGTAGGGGTGGGATAAGTGAGTTAGGGTTAGGGCACGGGTTAGGTAAGGGTGCGAGTAAGGTAAGTGTGCGATGTTGGCAGTCTGTAGGGATAGGGGTGGGATAAGTGAGTTAGGGTTAGGGCGCGGGTTAGGTAAGGGTGCGAGTAAGGTAAGTGTGCGATATTGGTGGTCTGTAGGGACAGGGGTGGGATAAGTGAGTTAGGGTTAGGGCGCGGGTTAGGTAAGGGTGCAGTAGTGATATTTTTTGGATTAAGGGCGGGTTAAGTGAGTTAGGGTTAGGGCGCGGGTTAGGTGAGTGTGCGATAGTGATGGACCTTAGGGTTAGGGTTTCGGTTAGGGTTGTAGATAGTTGTGTATGTATGGGTTAGTGTTGGTTTGTAAGGATTTTGGTGTGCTTGTGTTGTGCGTGTGGGTTTTGGATAGGGGATTTGTTTTGTTTGTTGTTATGATGTGTTGAGTGTATGTGGTGTCGTGTTTGTGAACTGTCGATTATGTGGTGTCGGTGAAGTGCTTGTCGGTGTTATGAAGTTTCGATCTAGTCAGGTAGATCCATATATATATATATATAGAGAGAGAGAGAGAGAGAGACATATTTCATGTGACTCAATGATATTTTTTTCATTTCATAATAAATGAATACCATTTTCTGGACATACAGCCCATAGTCACTTGCTGGTAAGATAAGAGATTATGATAAGAGAGATATGCAGGTAGAGGCAACAACACATAATTTCTTAGTGGTTTGATCACAAGGTAAGAAAGTGATTTGGTTAAGTGAGTTTAGGATGAACTGGAAGGAAAATGCACTAAGCTTGATCTGTCCATGCAGTGTCTCACTTGTTTTCATCTGGCCATAGAGGTAGTATGGGGCTGTTTGCATCTGGGAGTTTTTGAACAGAAGTTATCTATTTCTAGAAATTTGGATGTGACCTTCTGGGAATTTTTTACTTAAAGGTTCATATGTGTTTACTAGGCTAACAACCACAAGGGCCTTTTTAAGCCTAGCCATGCATCCCAAATCTCTGACAAGCTCTGATACTCTTGATAAGAGTAAGCATGGGCCTGGGAGATAAACCATTTACAGGTTACCTGTTTGCATCAGAGACATAGGTGCCAATCCAGGGATGAAATTCTGGTTTCCCATCTAATTGTCCTAGTTGCACTTGAATTGGATTAGAGAGGAACTCTGCTTCACATGGATGGGGAGCCTGTTTCATAGATGGGGTAGTCTCTGGGATACATACCTATCTCTCCAGTACATCCTATTTATATCACAGGCAAGGGGTAAGGTTTAAGTCTTTAGAATGAGTAATTCTGGTACTGTTTGTTTTGTGGATATGCAAGAGGTCCATCAGAGTGGGGTCTGGCAATGCCACGTATGCCAGGCATAGATCTTCCCTCAAAAGCCTGTAGGAGACAGAATACAGGGATAGGCCTTAAGGCAGCCTGCATAGGGCATATTACTTACACCCTGTATTCTTTTAGTGAGGAACCTCTGTGAATGTTCCAGTTGTTGGATATGCCTGGTTAGGTACATACCAAAGGGGGCATTGTACTCAATGATAGGTCTGATGAATGCTGAATACTGTGGAACAATGACTTCATTGGACTTAAATGCCATACCTTTGTTTATAAGTTGCACAACATAGAATAATTTCCTCACAACTGTAGACACATGATGATCAAGGCTAGATTACTATCTATATGTGTCCTTAAGTCCATGACTGCTGTGTCAACTCTAAGGGGTGTGTTGTCAATATGATAGTTACCAGGGATGGATGACTTCCCAAAGTATACTATTATTGTATTGTGGAAGTTTTCTATTTTTGATTAGTTTGGTGTGACCATTTGATTGTGGTTAGTTTTAAAGGAATTGCTCTCAACAGTCTTCTTCCATTTGAGCAAAGTTGCTTGACCAATGTCATTGTGATGGCCGTGCACTGACCTAGCAATCAAGGAGCCTCAATCCTCACCACTAACACCAGTGAGGGGTGTCAATAAATGATAATAAATACACACACAGTAAAGTACAATTTCCCTTAAGGGCACAAAGAGAGCACAGTCAGTCTGGGGCTGGTTTCCCCCTTTCTCTCCAAGCCTCCAATAAAACTCCCCACTGGAACAGCTATAGGGTCCAGATCTCAGCCTAGTGGGCAAGCTAAAACCTCCAGTGCCCTCTCTGTCCAAACAGTGCTTCTTGTCCCTGCCCAAGTAGCTGACACACACACACACACACACACTTTGAGATAAGAGTTATATACCACCACACAGACACTCCTGGGGAAGGCTGGCACAGGTTCTCCAGCTGTGCCCCTTTTACCCAGACTATAAGGTCATACCACTTGCCACCACCCACTAATATTTATCAGCTACTAAAAAGGCCCTTAACAAAGGGTGTCCAATTATTACTGTGCAATATTACTATCCAAATGGTAAGTGCAACTGAACAATCAAGGCTTATTGGAGTGGCTTGGCCAGTATCACTAAATACATGCATGTACTCTTAGAGGTTAAATTATCTCTTTACAAAACAACCACAGTTTAAAGATTTACAATATTTAATAACAAATAATAAAAACACAAGACAATACTTCTTACTACACAGTGCTAGTCAAGAGTTTAGAGATCAGAGAGAAATACTTAAAATAATACAGTAGAAAAGTTCTGACATCAGTACAGAAAAAGGACTAGTTTAATCTTCCTATTTCCTAGCTATATCTAAGATAAAACACAGTTTTAAAATAAATTTGCAATATAGAACATAGGCAGTGCTGGTGAGTAGAATGTTCTCAAGACAAATGCTAAATGCCCTCATTCTTTCTTGTCCTTAAATTGATAACACAGCACCAATGATTCATTTCAGATTACATCATTTCTTTCTGGTTCCCAGGTTAACAGAAACTCAGAGGTTAATAGCCCTTTTAATCGTGCAGCTGGTCAGGAAGACAGAGCAATAAAATAAATTATACTTGTAAATTCTAGCCATTAACTCTGGCCTCAAAACAACAGGCAGAATGCCTCCATCTAGACATCTCAGCTCCGAGTTTTAGATAAAAAAAATCATAATGCTTGACTTATCAGCTTTCTTGCAGCAGAGTGCACTGTTGTTGCATTTGTTTCAGTTCAACATCCACTACAGTCTTTTCACATTTAAGAGAACAATCCTGTGGCTTATATTAATATTTACAAATGACAGAATTATCTACAAAATTCTATCTGGCTAGGCTGGCAGCCTTCACATATCTTCACCCCCCCCCCCCGGAGAACGCAAGCTAGTTTTTCAAATGACCCTTGAGAAACATTGCTTGAGAGGGTTAGGTCTATCTATGTATACCTTACCCCATTCCCTGTCTTGATAGCCCATCTGCATTGGCATTGCTAATCCCACTTCGGTGCTGCACTGACATATCATATGCTTGCAACCCTAGACTCCATCTTAGCAACTTGGCATTTTGCTGGCTGGCTCTGTTTAACCATGTTAGGGGATGGTGATCTGTAACTACAGTGAATTTTCTTCCATACAGATAAGGCTGAAGTTTCTGCAGTGCCCACACTCTGGCTAGAGATTCATTTTCTACAGCTGCATAGCATTCTTCCCTGGGTTGGAGCCTACGATTGAGATAAACCATTGAGTACTCTTCTCCCTCTGAAGAAATCTGGCTAAGTACAGCCCCCACCTCATGGTTCAAAGCATCCACCTGCACAACAAATTATTTGCTGTAATCTGGACTGGCTAACACAGGGGGTCCTCCCAAAGCTTCCTTAAGCTCCTGGAATGCCTGCTCACATGCTGGGGTCTACACTACCTTATCTGGCCTCTTCTTCCTTGTCAGGTCTGTGAAGGCAGTAGCTATGGTACTATAACTGGAGACAAACTTTCTGTAGTACCTTGCTGTCCCTAAGAATGCCCTCACCTGCTTTTTGGTAACAGGTGCAAGCCATCCCTGAATGGTTTCTACTTTGGCAGGTTCTGGCCAGATCTTACCACTCCCCACTCTATGTCTCAAGTAGGAGACCTCTGCCATACCCACCTGACATTTGCTGGGCTTAATGGTCAACCCTGCCCTCTGTAGTCTGTCCAGTTCCTCCCTGACATGTTGAAGGTGCTCTTGCCAGGAATGGCTGTAGATGGCAATACCATCTAGATAAGCAAGGACAACCCCTCCTGCTCCTGCTAGGATATGATCTACCAGCCTCTGGAAAGTTGCCGGGCTATTTTTCATCCCAGAGGGCATCTTTTTGAACTCTTACTAGCCAAAAGGAGTCACAAAGGCTGACTTCTCTCTAGTACTGGGAGTCAAGGCACCTGCCAGTAACCCTTGGTAAGATCAGTAGTTACAAATAAACTTGTAAAATGAACCCAAAACAAAAAAAACCACTAAATGTCAACTGAATGGAAAAAAGCAGACCCAGAGCTCCAAGACAAAACCACAATACGCCATAGATTCTGCTTCCTGGTATCTCGACCAGTATGCCTTCAAATGGGAATACATTTTCAGCATCAACATCTTGCTTTAAATACATTTTCAAAATCACTTTGGTGTGAATTAACAACTCATTAATACCAATTAAGGAATTACATTTAGTTAACAGAACCCACATTTTTAAAGTGATAGTGCAACTATATAATAAAAAAGTGCATATATAAACTACCCTTTAATAAATACAATGAATTAGGAATGCAGGATCACCAGGAGTTAAACTCTAAGTACTAAAAATACATTTTGAAAACTGTATATACCATAAATCTAAACTTCAATATACATATATACCCAAAGATGAGATCACCCTTCTGTAAAATGCATTAAATATATTTTGCACAATAATCCATACAGCTGATAAAATATTTATTTTTTAAATATTAATATTTAATTCTTGATTCAACCCCCTAGGGTTTAATGTATTGAAATTAATAATGAATTTGGCTTCCAAATTATTTAATGTATAAGAGAAATTCTCCCCTTGTGTGTGCATCGGTTTGGCTAAAATGCCAAAAAATAAACTGGCTGCTGAACCCCCATGGGCCATGTGTAAGTGGTAAGCTATAGGGCTATCCAATCTGTTGTTTCTAATGTCTCCCAGATGTTCTAATATTCTTCTTTTAACCATCCTACTAGTTTGTCCCACATACCATCTGGTTGGCGTACATCCACACCCCAGTATTTATTCCACCCTACATGATCTACCGGTAAAATGATTCCTTGCCATATACTTAACAGTATTTATCTTACTTCCATCCAGGTTTTTTAACCTACAACATACCCTACATCTGCCACACATGTAACCCCCCTATATCTAAGAGAAAACACAGTTCTAAAATAGTTACATATAGAACACAGGCAGTGCTGGTGAGTTGGATGTTTTCAAGACAAATGCTAAATGCCCTCATTCTTTCTTGTCCTTAAATTGATAACACAATACCACTGACTCAGTTCAGATTACATCATTTCTTTCTGGTTCCCAGGCTAACAGAAACTCAGAGATTAATAGCCTTTTTGATCTTGCAGCTGGTCAGGGAGCTAGAGCAATAAAAGAAATTATATATGTAAATTCTAGCCATTAACTCTGGATGCAAAACAATAGGCAGAATGCCTCCCTCTAGTCATCTCGGCTCCGAGTTTTAGATCAAAGAATTTCACAATGCGTAACTTGACAGAATTATCTACAAAATTCTATCTGGCTAGGCTGGCAGCCTTCACCTATCTTCACAGTCATATTAAGCTACATTGCTTCATTGCCATACTTATTAAGTTTCTAAGTGAATCAGGCATATCAAAATACTTGTGAGTCCATGTAGTTGTTTAAGGTTCCAAGTTAAAATGGACCATTCTTTATTCATATGACTTTACTGGGAGAAAGTTTCAGACTGCTTGACTGAAAGCAATGTAACAGTCACAATAAAGGAATTACCAGTATCACCAGGGGTTGGAAAATTTGCCATTACCCCATGTTTATGTGATCTTTGGGTTAGTATATATAGTTAGCAGGTGATATGGGAGAGTGCAGGGGTTCTTGCCCCCTGCAAAAAATAATGTTTTGCTTATATTTTTATGTTAGAATTTGCATGTGCCAAGGCTGTTTCTCAGAGCATGCGAAGTACTGCATCATCTGTATTGTTTTCAACCCTTTGTAGTCGATATTATTGCAGTCAACATTGGGTATTTTAGATTAAATGTGGTACACCCATATATACATACATAACATCACTAGATCTGATGTTGGTTGAGCAGTTGAGTCTTTTATGCCACTTTTGCCATAACTTGCAACCGTGGACACAAAAAGTATATTCTTCCGGAGCCTACCATGAACATTGTTGATTAACACTGTACATAATTAAAGACATTATTCTACTGGGAAGTGTATACTGTATTTTATATTCTGTTTTTTATGAGTACCTGGAGAGTGAGATCAGAATTTCCATTACACTTACAGAAGGGTATGCCAGAAAATGGTTGCCTGCCTTATCATTTGGTGAATTATAGGCAAAATCTAATAGCACCAAACACCATGGTATAAAGCAGAAAATGTAACAATTTTATGTTGGCTTGCTGTGCATTTACAAAACAAGATGTTTTACCAGGAAGAGTAGCTTATCAAACATCTCCCCAGTAACACTGGTAGTCTGTTGCACAGCCATGCTGAGTGCAGCACAGAATTATAGGCATTGAGCTAGTGACCAGTGACCAGTGATACAGATTTAGCAATGATGTTCCTTGCAAGCTTCACTATGGTCTTTCTGACAGATAACAAAGATCACTCTGAAGTAACGCTTAAAGCTATGCTGGCATCCATCAGCTGAGCAGTTTATGACTTGCTTTTATGCTTAATTGAAACTTAAGCGCCAACAATACAAAAAAATGCCTTCTCCTTCAATAAACATCAGTAAAGCGCTGCTTATATGTATCAGTCCATACCAGTAGCTTTAGACACCTCTGTAAGTTGATGTCTTCATATGGTAATTCAAAGGTAAAATAATGGACTGCTGTGTGTTTTACACTAAAATATTCAGTCATGAATCTTGATAACTCCCTATGTAGATAGATGGATGTACTCTTACTCTGTTTTTTTCCTTTAAAACCTCATATTCCTTTCCCAGCATAGTAAAAGGTGCTTTGTATACACACACACAATACATTACATACATACATACATACCTGCTAAATTATTTATTAGAGGACTTATTTGTCCTAAACGTTAGGATTACAGTACCTAAAAATTGTGTTTAGGTGACCACTTCATAGTAATACTGGACCAGTCCACTGTTTCCTTTGTCTCAAGTTATATTTTCTTCACTTCCATATATCTGGGAGCAATAGTATGAATGATAGTCTCAAAATGCAAAAGTGAACTTGAAAACAGAAATCCATCTTTCTGTATATCAACTGCCATATAAATAATTGTTTCCATCACCTTTAAATACTTGCTAATGATAATTCAGCTTTCATTTATTAACATTACATTTCTCAAGATCACCAGTTTTCCATGATGCAACATTTAATGTGAAGTTCTTCAGTCTCGCTGTTCATTCTTACACATGGGTTCGGAGCTGATCCCTCGGATCTGAGTCGGCCGCTTTCACAAGCTCGAGGTTTTAGAGTAGCTTGAGGCCAAGTCCCTATCCCATGATGCTCTCTGCCTCACCTCAGATCTAGTTTGCCGCTGCAACAGATCGGAGGTCAAGAGTGGAGCTTGGGCCAGTATTACTTTTTTCAAATTACTGTTAGAAAACTTAAACTTAGTTTTTTCTTACAAATATGTGTGTTTTTTAGCTAGTTAGCCTTAGCTTTTGTTTTGGCATTGTCCTTTTTCTCCTTTTGATGAGTTTTTCATCTTTATAGAGTGGCTGCTCTTAGGCCCTTCTTGGCCGTATTTGAGTTTCTTCCCTATCCTGTTTTAAAAGTTTGAACTTTAGAAGTTTAGAAGTTTAAACATTTTTGCAGTTTAAGAGTTAGCTTGATAGTTGTAGCTGTTAGCTTTTTGCAGCTTTAGAGTTTTCTTAGTGTGTGTGTTTTCAATAGTTATTCAACTATTTAGATTGATTTATATTTGTCTAGAGCGGTGTTGTGTCTAGACAGTTTATATATATATATATATATATATATATATATATATATATATATATATATATATATATATATATATATACATAGATAACTTAGGCACTGAATTATGGTGGATCCTAAGGAAAAGAAAAACAAAAGTCTGGATTCAAGAAATACCCTAAGTGTGGGCAGAAAATGTCAATTACAGATCTGCATGTCAGTTGTGTGTACTGTTTGGGGGCAGTCCATCTCCAGGAGGAATGCTCCATTTGTCATTCTTTTAGCAGCAGGGTCTTACTGGAGCGCAGGAGGAAACTGGTAGACAGGGGTTTGCTAAAACTAAATTTTCAAGAATTACTGGACAAGGCCGACCAAACTTCAAAATCTTCGAAAGGATTGAAATCTTCAAAAGCTTCTTCAGAGCCAAAGTCTTCAGCTCCGAGGCTTGCTGACAAGGTGCGGTTGCCAGTTCTGCAGTCCTCGGAACCAAGCACTGAGCTTGTTTTTTGGAGCCGGTCCCCGGTATTGAAGCTGGTCTCCGAAACTTTGAGATCACCTATTTTACAGTCGGTGGCTTCTTTGATCCCTTCAACTCGTTCATTGAGGAGCGTCTCCGATGTGGATGTGGACCAAGTGGTGCAGAGGCTCTTCAAGAATCCGGCACTAGCCAAATTGTTATCGGCTTCGGCCCAACCGGTTTCAGAGCTGTAGATGGTTTTATCTACTGTGTCTACTCCTCCTCCAAGCTGAGGGAGGTGGAACTGATGATTGTGGGACCTTCAGAGCCAAGGCCTGTTCCAGTGCCATCGGCTCTGTCAACTCAGACTACTTCAGTGCCGTTCGAGGAGTCTGGGAGCGACACTCTCTGGTCGGCTCTGGGGGGGGGTTTGAACCAATGGGTCAGTTCCGACCCTTCTGCTCGGCATGGATGAGCTCGGCTCCTTCCTCTGGGTCAGAGCCCACTGTGTCAGTGCCAGGGAGGATACCATCTTCTTCAGAACTGACTAATTCCTCGCGTCGGACAGTGGAGCCTTCGATGCCATGAGGAAAGTTATGTCTTCCAAGACTCCCACATCATCAGGGCCTTCCTCCCCATTCCCAAAAGTTCCACATTCTACCTCTACAGCACAGGTCCCTGTAAAGCGTCGAGACTCAGAGCCTCAGGTAGCCCCATTGGGTGACCCATGTTCTACTGAGACCTCACCAGAAGCTCCAACTGATAAAGTTCCCAGGAAGAAGCTTTTTAAGAGGAGGCACTTAGACTCCCCACAGGAGTCTGTCACATCAGACAATTAATCAGAGGAGTCAGAAGGGTCCCCACAGTCCCCCTATGAGGATATCTTTGCTGATATCCCTGAAGTCCTGAAACAGAGGGGTGACTGGCAGTCTGTTAGCCCTACTGATGATGAGTCGGTGCTTTTGACGGCTTTTGGGTCTCAACCCTGCACCTCCTGGGTGATTCCACCCTTCGATGAACTAATGGAGTTGGTTGCTTGAAGGGCATGGAAGTCTCCTGATACTGTGGAACCTGTCCTCGGAGTTCCAACAAGTTTATTGTATCATCACAAGACAAAATGTTCCTTACCAAGGGAGTGCCAGTTGATGCCATGGTGGTGGCGGCCACCAAGAAAGAGATGCCTGAAACCTCTTCTACTGTCCATACTCCTAATAGAGATTCCAGGATTATGGACAGGTATGGGAAACACATTTTTAGTTCAGCGACTTTTGCTATGTGATCGCTCTACTATTTGACACACTTTACCCATCTTCAAAGAGATCTACTTAAAGAGCTTGGAGATACTCTATAGGGTATTACAGCTGAAGGCAGTCCTGATAAGGTGACATCCCAGCTCAATACCCTTAATTCCATAGTTAACTCGTCCATGTGACTCATTTCTTATGCAGCCAATGGTTCGAGTCGGGCAGCGGGTTCAGCAATAGCTCTTCAGAGACATTCCTGGATTGTGCTTATGCTCTTTTGTGGAAGCCTACAAGTCTTCCTTCATTATTACCCCATTTGATGGTTCATCCCTTTTTGGGCCCAGAATCAAGGAGACCCTCACTAGTTGTGAACAAGATGGAAAAACTCTATCTACTGTAGGAGTCTGTTTTTCCACCCCTACTAGATCTTACCCCAAAGGGCAAAAGGAAGGAAAAATGTGGTTCCAGAAATCCCAACGAGGTCTTCAAAACACACATAGTGAACTCCCCTCCAGGGGCAGAGGAGGGGGTAGTAATGGAAGACACCACCCAGGTGGCAGAGGGGGGTCCACAAAACCAGGGCGACAGGGATCAGTTCTTTGGCAAGCCCTAGCAGCGCTCCTGAAAAGAGGCCCAACTGTCCTGCTCTGGAGGCAGTCAGGGGTCACTTGCCTTTGTATCCAGATGCCTAGCTAGAAATTACAAAAGATTCTTGAGTACAAAGAATTATTACCAGAGGTTATGATATTCTGTTCTCAGAACCCCCCCCCCCGTATGAAGGAAAATCCCAGACATTCCACCCAGTCTCAGGGATCACGCAGCAATAGAAATTCAAAGGCTGCAGGAAAAGAGAGTCATCCAGCCAGTCCCAGCAGACCAAATAGGATCTGGAACCTACTCCAGATTCTTTTTAGCTTTATAGAAAACAGAGGACTGGAGGTCCATCTTGGACCTTAGCAGACTCAACACCTTTGTAAAGTAGGAGAAGTTCTGGATGGTCGCATTTCAATCGATTCTTCCATTTCTAGGGTGATTGGATGGGCTCTATAGATCTCAAGGATGCATACTATCATATCAAAATGGCCAGACCATCCAGAGATCATTTGCGTTTCCGACTGGGAGCCAATCACTATCAGTTCTGAGCACTGCCCTTTGGTCTCACAATAGCCCCCAGAGTGTTTACTAAATGCATGGCAGTGGTTACGGCTTACCTGAGGCATCTAGGATTCTAAGTGTTTCTGGATCTGGACAACTGGCTCCTCACCACCAACTCCAGGCATCAACTACTTCAGTCCAGGGATCACACTCTCAATTTGCGCTCTCGGTTAGGAATAACTATAAACTTCGACAAGTCTGCGTTGTCACCATTGCAGCATATCTCCTTTATCGGAGCAGACTTAAACACCACTACCACCATGGCAAAATTGCCACTGGACAGAATAGTCACTCTTCGACAACAGGTATCAGACATTCTGACGAGCAAAAAAGTACCAGCCTCTCACGTGTTGAAACTACTAAGTACTATGGCAGCAATGCTCATAGCAGTCCCTCTGGGGCATATGCACATGAGAATACTTCAGTGGTTACTCTTCACCCAGTGGTCTTACTACAACTTCCAATGTCATTCTTGATAATAGTTACAGATTCATGCAGAAAGAATCTTCAGTGATGGTTGACCAGCCATCACGTCACAGTAGGTCTCTCATTTGTTCTTCACCCACCATCAGCCATGATGACCACGGATGCTTCTCTGATAGGATGGAGGGGCTTTTTCAGGGAAGAACAGCCCAAGGCACCTGTTCAGAGTCACAATTGCACATCAAAGTTCTGATGATGAGAGCGGTACTTTTGGCATTGCAGTATTTCCAAGACTCTCTTCCTGTGGGAATGATTGCGATTCAGACTGACAACATGTCAGTGGTCTGGTATATCAACAAGCAAGGGGGAACCAAGTCTTACCCCTTATGTCGAGAGGCCCTGAGAGTCTGGCAGTGGACTGTGTCAACTGAGCGCTTTCTGATAGTGATGCACATCCCGGAGAAATCCAACGTGAGTGTGGACAAACTGAGCAAAACCATTCTGATGCTGCATGAGTGGTCCCTCAAAGACGAAGTTGCAGAGATGATTTTCCACAGATGGGGCCAGCCTTGCTGCGACCTGTTTGCATCCCCTATGAATACCAAATGCAGAAGCTACTTGGCTCTAAATCCCCCACCAGGGGAGAACCCAAGGGATTCTCTCATACATGCTTGGCCCCTGGGACTCCTATATGCTTTTCCACCTATTCCCCTGATTCCGAAATTCTTGCAAAAAGCCAAAGCCCTGGGGAGGACTGTAATTCTAACAGCCCCATATTGGCCTTGACAGATTTGGTTTCCCTTCCTTTGACTCTACCAACTAGAAGAACCTTGGATTCTGGACCCAGTTCCAGATCTGCTGACACATTCATCAGGGGCCCTTCATCCCTCTCTTCATTCCCTCAGATTGACAGCTTGGCTGCTCCAATTTCCAACTTAGCTAGGTCACATGATCTTTCCTCAGAGGTACAGCATATTCTTGTATCTTCCCATAAAGCTTCCACTAGAAAGTTGAACGCCAGCAAATGGAAGTGATTTGCTTTCTGGGCTTCGCAAAATACTATTGACCCATATGTCGCCCCAATTGCTAGCATTTTAGAGTTCCTGACTAAGCCTTTTAATGAAGGTGCTGCAGCTGCCACCATATGAGTTCAATTGGCTGCAATTTCAAACTTTCACCTTGGATCAGAAGGTTCTAATCTAATGTCTCACAGATTATGTAGAGCCTTCTTAAAAGGTACCATACATCTTAGACCACCAGATAGACAACCTTTTACTCCCCTCGAATATGAATTTTGTTTTATCAAGGATAATTCTTCCTCCATTTGAGCCTGCATCATCCTGCCAACTAAAATTTCTGTCTTGGAAAACCATTTTCTTGGTAGCCATTACATCAGCACATAGAATGTCCAAACTTCAGGCCCTATCTATCAAACTCCCATATTTGATTTTTTCACGCCAACAGAGTGTCACTGAGGACTAACCCTTCCTTCCTTCTTCCAAAGGTATGTTCGGAGGCTAATCTGAACCAGACTATTGAACTCCCAACTTTCTTCAGTAACCATTCCAACAAGTTGGAGTATATGTTGCATAAACATGATGTTCACAGGCAACTAAGATTCTATCTGGATAGAATGAAAGAATTTAAAAATCAGAACAACTTTTTGTTTCTCATGCTGGCACTAAGAAAGGGCTACCAGTATCAAAAGTTACTCTTTCCAAATGGTTGACTGATTGCATAAAATTCACATATTCCTCCATGAATCAACCGTTAGAACATAGTGTGAATATTCCTCCATGAATCAACCGTTAGAACATAGTGTGAAAGTGCATTCTACTAGGGCTGTTTCTATTTCTTCAGCTTATATGGCTAGGCTGCCGTTGGACACTGTATGTGCAGCTGCCACTTGGTCTAAGCCACATACCTTCATTATGCATTACAAAGTAGATACGGCCTCCAGGGACAAGCTTCCTTTGGTTCCACTGTCCTCAGGAATATACTCCCGTGAGTCACCCAGGATGAATGGTGCTTGGGACGCTACCCATTTGTAAGAATGAACGGCGAGAATGAACAACTTCACATAAAGAAGTTATGTACTTACCATAATGTTCCATGTGAGTTGTTCATCTCACCTTCATTCTTACATTCCCACCTGCCTTCCCCCTCCAGGCTTCTCAAAGAACGAGTAAGAGTTTTTGCGGTCTGGTGGGTCTTGTTATAGGATTTCTTAGTCCGGCTGGAGTAATGTTCATGTGTTTCTTATATTGTACATGTTGGGATCAGCAAACTAGATCTGAGGCAGAGAGCATCATGGGATAGGGACTTGGGCTCGAGCTACACTAAAACCTCGAGCTTGTGAAAGCGGCCGACTCAGAGCTGGGGGATCGGCGCAGAACCCATGTGTAAGAATGAAGTTGAGGTGAACAACTCACATGGAAGGATATGGTAAATACATAACTTCTTTTTATACTCCATCCTGCTGCCATGTATGGACAACACCCAGCAGCATCTTGCTATCTGCTGTTTCACAGGTCTACTTACCTGCCCCAGGAAATAATGTAGCACGAACCAGGAGTCATCATTCAATGCACTTAATACATATTCTACGGAAATGTTGTAAAATAATTGTTAACAAGAGTTACTCTTATAGCTTGCCATAGCCGATGAATTCTGGTTTCGTATGCATTCAGTATAGCAGTTGCAAGCGAATGTTTTTTCCTAATTACCCAGCAGTTTTATGCCACAGCTGGATCCTGGGTTATTCTAACTTAATAAAAAGACAGGAAATGCTGAACTATAATATCACTTTAAAGAAATATATACATACACACACACATATATATATATATATATATATATATATTTCATGCCATGCCCAGTTTCCAAATCATAAAGCAGTGCTTCCACTGGTTTTCATCCCTCTCATGAACATCATTCTACATGACTTTAAGTCTTCCCCTTCTCTGAATTCTTATCACAATTAATTTGTAACTACCAGCAGCCCCTGCACTGCTATTAATATACATCTTAAGGCAATAATTAATTGTAGTTAATTCTACAAAAGTAATTAAAAATTGTTTCTTCCACAAATATGTATAAATCCAGAAGTGATTTATAGAAGTTATATCTGCTCACTTCAGATAAATTGTTTGAAAGTTTAGTATATTGCATTTTTAGTTTTTAAACTTCTACAACCATTTAGGAGTAGAAACTATGGTTTGTAAAATAACTGAATGGAGATGAGTATGTGTTAGAAGCTAAGGCAAGCCTACAATAAGAATGTAAAAAATATGTTTTTTATAGACATTTAATTAAATAAGGTTATCTGAATCATTCATTGACTCCTTATAGCCAGTGCAAATTATGTGTGTGTATGTATATTTCTGTATGTGTGTGGCTGTGGCTATTGACCTGCATAAACAGTAACTACTATCTACATTTCTGACCTAAATGAACTATGTGTCCTTCCACAATAAATGTACAGATAGCAATTTCTATTGCCTTATCCAAAATGATTCCACAGTATATTATAAGACGACTGGACATTGACACATGAAATAACTGTATAATGATTGTCATTAGACAAATGTGCATTTAGCAGGTGAACCCTGCTTCCCTTAGAAAATATGAACAAGTTTTTTATGAGTTCAAGATAGCAACATAAAGCCATAATCTTTGATCCAGTAGTACAATAAAATGGGTTCCTGTCATGTGATCGAAGTTCTGAAACTCTGAATATGACAACATCAAAACTGTATGTTCAAAGTTTCAGAACTTCGAACACAAAAAAAAATAAATAAAAGTTGCAACAGTAAACTAACTGCTAAAATATTCTTTTTCCACACTATAGTGCAATCTCGGAGTTGATATATTTAAAGAATGGGGGTGTGGGGTGCATGGGGGCTTGCCTCCTGCTTGCAACAGTTAGTTTACTGTTGCAGATTTTATTTATTTATTTTTTATTTGTTCGAACTTCAACAAGTATGACTATATGGTTTCGACCATATAGAGTTCGAACTTCTTGAAGTTTGATAACATAATAGGAACCCCAAAAAAGCAAAAAAGAAAAAAAGTATCTTGCTACCCAAAGGTCCAAGCCAAGAAATTGTAAGAAGTCCAAAGTGAAGACACAAGGCAGGACCACCAGGCTCTAAAAATCAAACAAATGTTTTGTATATTCAACGGATAAGCACTTTCACATGTAAAAACATGCTTCATCAGATCTCAGAAAACAGCCAAACAGCTTAATTTAAACAGATTTAAAATACTGCCAACCAATCCAGTTCACAGCAGGAAAATCAAGTTAATTAACTAACTAATTAACCCCTTCAGCAGTAAGACAAATACTGACTAAAGACAGAATAAAATCCAAGTTAATAGGAACCTCAATAAAACTGCCCCAGCTAACCCCCTTTTTATAGATTGACTCACCATAATTTAAACTAACACTACAATGAAACTGCCCTAGTTAACCCCCTTTTTATAGCTTGACTGACATTAACAAATATACATAACCTTACCATGCATACCACCCCATCACTTATAAATGTGTAACAGTATAAGAGCGGTGCAGAAAGACCTTTAAGAAGAGATGGCATAATTACAGGGTAGAGTTATGACTGGATCGTAATACCAGTGCATTCAGGGATGTAGGAGCTCATGATACAGTTTTATGGCTTTACAGGATTTTAAATACTTATGGGGGATTGAAATCCAGTCCTTCATCACAAACCTACCCATTTTGAAAATGTAAAATTGCCCTTTTTCAAAATAGGCTGCAAGGTGTGATTGCTTTAACACTTCATTTTATTCGTTTCATGACTATTCATTGATCCTCAAAAATGGAGCCATTGTGCGATGCAGGAAACAGTCATGTGACAATGTATCTTTTAAATGTACCTTATTGTAGCAAATATCCCACATGTTATGAAAACCCCATTATCATACCTCTCAGCTTTCAAAATCATCACAGGAAACCATCAAAAATCATAGTAGTGGGTCTAGAGTCATAGAATTTAAAATTTACTAATTAATAAATGTTGGTCCTTGCTGGGACATGCCATGTAAAGTTAATACTAACCTTATGTCACCACACACACACACACACACACACACACACACACACACACACACTCTCTCTCTCCACTTCCTTCCAGCACTCTGGCAGCTATATAACAGTCAATATTTCCGTTTAAATCAACCTTGAGTACACACGCATGCACGCACACACACACACACACACATACACACACACACACACACACACACACAGATGTCAGGATATCACTTATCAGATTACTAGATTAGAGACCCCCAAATTGTGACATCAAACTTAGCAATGGACACTTGTGGCCCAGTCATTTGGAACATATCAGTCATGGCTTAGTGGTGCATCATGCAGACTAGTGTTTCCAAGGTCCTGGGTTCGAGACTGACAGAGGAATTTTATGACTAGGTTTACAAATGCCCAAGGGCAGATAGCCTAGTACTAAACTATGAAACTATACCATTTCATGGGGTGGCAAAAGCCACATCACTATGGCTAGGCTTACAAATGCCCAAGGGCAGATAGCCTAGTACTAAACTATGAAACTATATGTAAAGTCATGTGGGAGATAGGAGGACTACATTTCCCAGCTGTGGTGCAGTCTGTTAGTGATTATGCAGTAATTCTTCCCATGTGCATTGAATGGAAGACAGGACTCTGATGCTACATGCTGCGTATGCAGACATGCTCCTTAGTCTATTTTTGTTGCATATTTTTATGTTTTACCAGCATTTACATGCAGATACAATGAACAAGTGTCAATTTTCTCTACAGCCATAGCTAGCTCACCTACCACCCAGTGCCGCTCCATAATTTGTCTCTCTTCAACTCTTAGATGAGGAGCAAAGAAAAACAAAATAAAAAAAAAATCCCAACAAAAAAGGCCTGTTCTTGAACTAGCATTCTAGTGCTTCTTAGCCAGATCCATTTTCTTCCCTGATCTATGCCCCTCAATTAAAAGTCAAAGGCAAAAAAAGGTATTTTCTACTTTTAAAAAACTGTAACAAATTGCTTATTACATATGTAGCAAACAGGTTGCTACAACTTATACCACACACAACATGCTGAAGCAACCAATTCAGAAATGATAGTAAAAGCAGTATTGGAATTAGTTTCTCTGCCAGCAATCAGAAATACCAGTATGGAAATAAATGCCAGTACTGTACTGCTGACCAACTGGCATCTGACGATCCTGCTCCATAACAGCTTGCATCTGGTGTGGCAACCCCCTTTGCCCCACCCTAGCTACACTTCTAGTTTCCTGCAAGTATCTAAAGAATCCTAATAACATGTGCTTTCCTTAATTTGCCAAGAAGAAGCCCAGAGAGGCTGTCCTAGGTTGGTGTGGCTAAAAATATAGATAAATTAAATGTCAAAGCACCACAGCTAACTTAGAGCAACACTAAATCTGATGTAATTTTCATTCATTCCTCAACAGCTGGGTTCAGATCTGATTCTTGGATCCAACTTGGCCACTTCTTCTGGATCATAGAACACTTGAACTCTGAAGCTTCTCCCCTTACCCATAATGCTGCAGGCACCTAACATACCTCAGATCTCATTTGCCGCAATAGCGTTCGGACATAGATTGAGAATTCTTGAGTTTTGAATATATTTTCTTTTCATCTAACTCCCCCAAGTAAGTGAGTTTAACTTCCTTTGTTACCTAATCTATTATAGTTATTACTGTTTCCTCCCTTTAACCCTTTTTCAGAGCTATTAGCCTCCCTTTTTCTCCTCATACTGTCCGAGTACTGTTAATACCATTGCTGGTATTTGACTTTCTTTCTCTTGTACTTTGGTAGTGCTCTTAATTACCATCACTGATAATTCTTTTCCCTTTTCTTTTTTTTTCTTTTTTACTTGTTAAAAAAATATTTCTATCCATTTCTATTATAGCTGTTTTGCTTTTATCTTTCAGAATGTCAGATAAACCCTTCTACTTTAAACAATGTGTGCTGTGTGGCCACAAAATACCTAATTCAGACACATGCACTGAGTGCGTTTATTGTTTAGGTCCTAGACATTTGGACATTGAATGTAATATTTGTAAAGGATTCAATTGCTGTACTCTGTAGACAGGAAGAATAAGGTAATCCACAGGGGTTTACTTCCCTCTAAATCTTCCTGAATGGCTGCTGAGGGTCAAACCCCTAAAAGACAAGAAAGGGAGATTTCATTTCCAAAGAGTCTTGTAAGAGATACCTGGAACACCCTTCGGCTTCAACCTCAGCTCCATCTTTGGAGCCACCGGTTAAACTAGCTAAAAAGTCAGATCTAAATGTATTGCATCTGAAGTTAAGATCCAAAAATCTCTTTGGATCCATTCTTCTTTAATGTCGGAGCCAATCATATCTAGGCTTCTGTCATCCTTTCTGAAGCAGTCTCTCCGTCATCACTAGAGACCTTCATCCACTGCTTCCTCTCTTCAGACTTCCAGGAGCCTATCTGAGGCAGATGTGGCTAGTATGATAAGGAAGTTCCTCAGGATGCAATTTCAATGGGATTCCTTTCGGCTCCACGCGTCCACTCATAGCTCCTTCTATGATCCATGCTTCAGTTTCAGAGCCTTCAGATCCAAAAGCCTTGAGTCTTCTTCCTTGGCTCCAATGATATTGGTGTCTTTGACTCTGATGGTGTCTCTGAGGTAATGGCCTCAGGTAATTCAGAGTCAGAAGACTCTTGGAGCTGAAGCATCTGTGCCGGCTGCTGGGTGTTGGATTTGACTCTGAAGTTATCAGAGATGTCTCTTCTTCTCGGAGTATCTACGTTAGATAACTCAGCTCCAATTCCCTACTCAGGTTGTTTGCCTGTTGGACAGTAGTAGCCAATGATCTGCAAGCCTGCTTTGTCAGAACTGTCAGTTTCTGCTTCCCTAGGCACTCCACCTTTGAAGAAGTAGATAGAGCATTCTCTATACCTAAAGTTCAGACAACTCTGTCCACCTCGGATCCAACTTCCCAGTCTCATTCTGTTTTATGTCCAGAGTCTTACTCATCAGTTTCACTGAGACAGCCAGCCTGAACCAGTCTCCAGGCCACCCAGCAGGGTATCGTTATCTTATCTCTTCTGATACCTTCCTGGAGCATCCCGCCAAAGAGGTTCCTCGGAAAGAAAGTGCAAAAGGAGGCACTTAGACTCTTTGCAAGCATCTGTCATGGAGGACACTGCTTTTGATGAGGGGGAAGGGTTCCACAGATCACAACCTGATGATATCTCATTTGGAGATATCTTAGTACTCCTCAAACAAAGGAGTGGTTGGTCACCTGATAACCGTTCCCAAGAGTTTCTGTAGGCCTTCAGGTCCAGCCAGTCTACCTCCTGGGTAACTCCACCCACTGATGAGCTCATAGATTTAGTCTCTCAATGAGTGTGGAAGCCACCTGCTATAAAATGGGAACACAATAGCAGAATCGGCTATAAGAAGAGTAACATTAGGTATGACTCTAGTAATATTCCTGAGGAAGAAGAAGGGTGGATTAATTACGATACTGAATTTCCACCATTAAATAGAACGAAGCACCATGGAAATGACAATAGATATCAAAATTTTCAATGGAGGGGAGGGAGAAGGGGGAGAGGGAGATATTAAATGTAGTTACTAATACCCTTGGACCCACTGAGGAGATGGAAATTATGACACAACAAGTGAGCCCTGATATCAGCTTGACAGTGGAGGACGAGTTAAGCACAGGTATCCTATGTACAGGAACTACATATTCACTTAATAATTTTTCCATTTACAATTTTAGTAATATTAGCATTAATAAAACACATTTTGATATTTTAAGTAAGGGGTTTAAATTCATTCCTAAAGGTGACCTGGTTCAGTCCTTAATAGATATGAAGTTGTTCCTAAGGAAAGTGAATCTTTGTGTTACACTTCCCCCTAAGGTGTTGGATGAAAACCGCCAGGAAAATATACTCATCAGGAGAAGTACATATAATCCCCCCTATCACCCCAGATTAGAAACCTTGACCTGATATTAGAGAAGAAAATCAGAGAAGAATTTAAATTTGTGGAGAAAGAATATAATATCACAAAAGAAGAATATAATATATTAAATGAGTTAAGGTTCAATAATCAAGTCAGGATTATGAAACCTGACAAAGGGGGAGGGGTGGTTATAATGGAAAACATTATCTACGATGGTAAAATGCATAGTATCTTAGGTGATGGTAACAAATATAGAATAGTTTCTTTAAATGAAGTACAATTAGCCTACCAAAAAATAGATAACATTTTAGACAATTTGCTACTGGAAGGCATAATAGATGTTAAATTACATCAGTTTTTGTATGTACCTAAACCAAGGATATCCATTATTTTTGGGATACCAAAGGTACATAAGAATGTCAGTGACTTGGCCAAATATGTGGATATAATAGCAAAACATATCTGGGCCATGAACAAATATATATTAAAGGATTCCTGGGACCTATTGAGGGACATTAAGTCAGATTTATTCTCAAATGATCTCATTTTTGTGACAATTGATGTCATTGATTTATTTTCATGTATACCCCACCATGAAGGTATGAGATCATTTGAGGATATGATTTTTCTCGACAAAAAGTTGTCACATTTGGAGAAAAATGCAGTGGTAGCATTGGTGGATGTTGTACTAAAGAATAACTTTATGGTTTTTAATGATGAGTATTACCAGCAAATTAGTGGAGTAGCAATGGGTGCGGCTTTAACCTCACATATGCTAACATTGTGTTAGCAGCTTGGGAGTCCAATTTTGTTCACAATTCAGAATATACTCAATATTGGACCCTTTAGTTTCTAGATGACATAGTTATTTTTTGGATTGGGGGTAGTGAAAACTATCGGAATTTATGAATTATCTACAGAATACTACTAATTTTTAAAATTCACGTTCACTACGTCCGTAGATAGGTTACAATATTTGGACGTTGAAATATACAAGAACGTGAATAATAGGGATTTTGAAACCAAGGTTTTTAGGAAAAACACCTTCTGCAATTCCTATTTACATTTCACATTGTAAAAGAATATTGTCAAGGGACAAGGGTGTCGATGACTAGTAAAGACGATGACTTTATTAAGGAATGTAACACACTGGAGGGAATGTTTTAGCCAGGGCTACCCTTATGAATTTGTTTCAAGAACTAGAAAAGAGGTAGAGGAAAATAGATTAGGTAAATATAAACCTATAAAAGGTGTAGAATTAATTGTAAATAATGTCAATTTGCCATCTTTTAATAAGCAGAATAAAACTAATGTAGTCAATGATGGACAGTACAATTCAGCATTAGTGATGGAGTTTAATAATTTGAATATTAAAGTAAGAAAGATTTTCCAGAAAGAATGGAGCAATTTTGTTTCATACACTGACATCTTGAATAACAAGAAAGAGATGCCTAAGGTTGTATACAAAAATGGTAGAATTATTAAAAATTTGTTGGAAAATAATAAAATAGGTAATAGTAATGAAAAAATGTCACTATATGATAAAAATAGAAAATATGGAACATATCAATGTGGACACTGTAATCAGTGCCCACACATTAGTAATAAGATGGAAATATTGGTACCAACAAGGGACATTAATATAACTGCCTCTGGATATTTTAATTGTGATACACAGGGAGTGGTGTATTTGGCTACGTGTTTGGAATGTAAGTCATATTATGTGGGGAAGACTGAGAGGGCATTAAAAAAGAGAATTTATGAGCATATTTACGAGATATCTAAGAGAAAAGAAACAAATGCTCTATTCAAACACACGTTAGATTGTAATAATGCCAAATTCAGCTTCTTTGTATTGGAACAGGTCAAAAGAGAAATAAGAGGGGGCCCTTGGGAAGAAAAATTAGAATTTAAGGAGCTTTGGTGGCAAATTTTATTAGATGCTACTAATTTCCCAGGGCTTAATGATCACATTTCCCTAACCTCAGTGTTAAAATTAAGAGCAGCCAAGATTTAGCTTTATTTGTAATTGCTCTTTTAGGTCAGCAGATGGTGCTAGTAGGCTAGGAATGAATTTTTCATGAAACAAAGAATACAAAAGGTTTTAAAAGGTATAAATATTTAGTAGTTTTTATCATATTTGTATTTATTTATTTAATGTGGTTTTAAATAAATTATTGAGTGATCATGAATTTTAAACTAATGAAGAAGGGAGTTTTTTTAAAATCAAATATCGAAATGTGTTTTAACAGTTGTAAATGGTAACTTCAAATGAGCCTTGTAAACAGATGTTTTTAATGTTAATCATGAACTTAATGAATTTTATTGGTCGGCACAGACCACATGTGAGTATATTAGGTGATTTTAAATTACATTTGTTAGTCTGAAGAAGTCTTACATGTTTGTGGAGACGAAAACGCATTGGTGGATGTTAACAGCTTGCAGTGATTTGTTTTCTGTGCTTGCAATAAAGTGTGTTGGTCATTATTGGATTTATTGGCTTTGTATTTGTTTTGTGTTTGAGTGTGGAAGGAACCAGACACAGCTGAGCCTATTCCTAAGAGACCAGACAGGATCCTGGCACCATCTAAAGATAGACCACACTGGAGTAAAGGAGTACCAGTTGATGCCATGGTCATAGCAGTAGCCACTAGAAAGGAACTGACAGAGCAAGGTTCCTCTGTTCACCCCCCCCCTAACAGGGAGTCAAGGGTGTTGGACAGATTTGGGAAATGTGTCTATGCTTCAGTGACCTTTGCTCTTAGGTTGCTGAATTATTTGGCACATTTCACAAGACTTCAGAGAGATTTGATCAAGAAGCTTTCCAAATCTCTGTCTGGGACCATATCCTCCAAGGAATGGAGTACTGTTTCTCCACAGTTGGCTGTCCTTCCGTTTATTTCTAAATCTTTCATGGGGCTTATCTTTCATGCAGTTGAAGGCACCTCATGGGCGGCGGGTTTAGGAATTTCCATTAAGAAATGCCTGGATGCACTTGTGTGATTTTTGCAGAACCCTTCAAATCTTCTTTCTTCAATGCACACTCTGTAGGTGTGAACAGGAAGGAAAAACCCGGTTTGCTGTGGGAATATGTTTTTCAAGTCCTCAGTGGTCCTTTTCTAGAAACTAACAAGGTGGTAGAAAAGTGTGGTTCAAGAAATCTCTGGGTCCTTTCAAGAGCCATGTGGGCAGAGGGGGGAATTCAAATGGAGGATGCCATTCACACAGCAGAGGTGGCCCGCATAATCAAGGTTCTAGTGAGTTCTTCTCTGATAGATACTATCAGCACTCCTGAAAGGAGGCCCAACTGTCAATTTCTGGAGGCAGTGGGGGGGGGGTATCTATCCCTACACCAGAGAGGTTGGTTAGAAATCACAAAAGATTTATGGGTGTGGAGGATAATATCCAGAAGTTATATTATACCATTTTCCCATTCCCCTCTGTCAGTTTCAAAGAAAATCCCTGATGCTCCACCCAGTCAGAGGGAAGCAGCACCACTAGAAATAAATGAGCTGCTAGAAAAAAAGAGTCATCCAAGAGGTCCCCCCAGACCAGAGAGAGTTTGGAACTTATTCAAGATTCTTTTCAGTGCTAAGAACACATGGGACTTGAGACCAATTTTAGATCTCAGGAGACTAAATCAGTCTGTTCAGTATACAGTGTTCCAGATAGTCATAGGCCAGTCCATTCTGCCATTTCTGCACAAGGACGGCTGGATGTGCTCAACAGATCTTCAGATGCGTACTATCACATCAAAATGAACAGGCGATCCAGAAGATATCTGTGCTTCTGGCTAGGAGTCAGTCATTACCAATTTAAAGCACTGCCCTTTGGTCTCACCACAGTCCCCAGGGTGTTCACCAAGTGTGTGGCAGTAGTAGCAGTTTACCTGAGACTGCTGATATTCCGAGTGTTTCCATACCTGGACAACTGGTTTCTGACCACTCCAACCAGGTATCAGCTAATTCAAGCAAGGTACTACTTACTCCAGCTGTGCTCTCATTTGGGGATATCCATAAATTACAACAAATCTCAATTCAATCCAACATAAACTCTGGAATTCATCCATGCTTATTTCATTACAGACAGTCAAATAGCTTTTCTCCCTCTGTCTTGGATTCAAACTATTCATTTAAATGTCAAAAAGATTATTTGGAATTCTTCTCTTTCAGCACGTCTGATACTTCAAGCGTTGTGATCCATTTCAGTGGCAAACACCCTTGTACCACTGACCAAGTTCCATATGGGAGTCCTCCAATGGACACTCACAACTCAGTGGTGTATTTTCTAATACTCATTTTCCAGGCCAATCAAGATAATTCAAGCTTGCAAGAATTACCTTCTCTGGTGGATCCACTCCAATCAAATACACAAAGGACACAGTAATCATGGATGCCTCTCACACTGATTATGGAGGCACTACTTGGATAGGTCAGTCCAAGGCACATGGTCACCCAAAGAGGCCAACATGCATATAAATGTCCTGGAAATGAGAGCGGTCTTCCTAGCATTGCAGACATTTCAAGATACTCTCCCAACTGGGACTATCATGATTCACATGGACAATATGTCAGTGATCTGGTACATCAACAAGAAAGGGGGAACCAGACCTTATCCTCTTTTTTGAGAAGCTATGAGAGTATAACAATGGGCAATCTCCTCCACTCATTTTCTGATAGCAATGCACATACCCATTGTGATTGCAGGCAAGTTAAGCAGGTCCATTCTGATGCATGAGTTTTTTCTTAATTTCAATGTGGCAGAGTGGATTTTCCATTGATAGGGCCAACCAAGCTGCATTCTTTTTGCATCGCCCTTCAACAACAAATGCAGCAGGTTCTTTGCCCTGATCCTCCCAGTGGGGGAATCCCTGAGGGGGCACTCTACTTCATGCTTTAGAAAGTATCTTGATTGAAGAACAAAGTTATTCTCATTGGCCCTTACTGGTCTCATCAGATCTGGTTTCCCTTCCTTTGGCTTCATCTTCTACATCCACCCTGGATTTTGGATCCAACTCCATACCTCTTGTCCCACCTGACAGGCATGACTCATCCAGACATTTCGGGCCTCAAGTTGACTGCATGGTTTCTCCGGTTCCAATGATTGCTAGACATCCATCATATTCTATTTTCCTATAAAGCTTCCACTAGAGAAATTTACAAAAGTAAATGGAAAGATTTGTTTTTTGGGCCCATAGAAAGAATTTAGATCTTTCTTCACAACTGACTTCAAAGGTTTTTGACCTTTTAGCCACAATTTTCAGTGAACGTGCTAGCTCCTCATCTATCAGGGTACAATTAGCAGCCATTTCCAATTTTCATATAGGAGTAAATAATTCTAATTTAGTTTACTCCAAGCTTTGTAAAGCCGTTCTCAGAGGATCCTACTTACTTAGCCCTCCTTTAAAGGTCTTACTCCTCGAAATTTAAATATTGTTCTTCAAACCTTGACTCAACCCCCCTTTGAACCATCAGCTAAGTCTGATCTGAAGTTTTTGACCTGGAAAACTGTTGTCCTAGTTGCTATCACTTCTGTCAGAAGAGTGTCTGAACTTGAAGCACTGTCTTCTGAAACTCCTTATTTAGTTTTTAACAAGGAATGTGTTTCTTTACATACCAGTCTTTCCTTTTTACCAAAGGTGGTGTTGGAATCTAATATTATTCAGGTCATCAGTCTCCCAGTCCTCTTTCCTAACGTTTTAAACAAAGGAAACTATGTTACATCTTTTGGATGTCCACATTATATTTCTACCCTCATAGAACCAAAGATTTGAGAAAATTTGAACAATTGTTTGTTTCCTTTTATTTAACATTTGTTGACCGGGAAAGTCCGACTAGGTTCCACAGATCCTGTTTTCAGCGGAGGCCCGGGGAGAAATGCTCCAGAAGCATGTCTTTAGAATGTGGGAGGAAACCGGAGTACCCGGAGGAAACCCACGTGAATGTAGGGAGAACATGCAAACTCCACACAGAAGGCACCCCAGCCGGGAATTGAACCGAAGAACCTCTTGCTGTGAGGTGACAGCATTAACCGCTGCACCACTGCGCTGCCCCTGATTTCCTTTTCTGATTCAAAACTATCAAACAAGTATCTAAAGTGATTTTGGCCAACTAGTTGACTGATTGTATTACCTTTTTTATGAGAAAGTGGGTTTGCCTTTACTAAAGCCTCCAAGAGCCCATTCCATGATGTCTATGGCAGCTTTGTCAGCCATTTTGTCTAGAACTTCCTTGGATGATATTTGTGCAGCTGCAACTTGGGCTAATCCTCATACCTTTATTGATCATTACAGATTGGATCTGGTCTGTAGAGGAAGAGCAGGCTTTGGCTCAGCAGTGCTCCAGAATATCCTTCCTTAGAGTCCTCCCGGGATTTAGGTAGCTGGGGACTGTGTCCCAACTGTTGAGGAATGAATGAAAATGACAACATCAGATAAAAAAAGTTATGTACTCACCATAACATTCAATCTGTGTTGTTCATTTTCATTCTTTCTTAACATCCTACACACCTACTCCCTCCTTGTTTTACTCCTGGAGGGACTGCAGAGTATTGGTTCCTTGTTTGAGCTCCAGCTTCTGTTCTTTTCTTAATTTTCACTGCTCTATATATCCATGGGGAGCAAACTAGATCTGAGGTATGTTAGGTGCCTGGGGCATTATGGGTAAGGGGAGGAGCTCAAGAGTTCAAGTGTTCTGTGATGTGGAAGAAGCAGCCGAGTTAAATCCAAAGATCGGATCTGAACCTAATTATTGAGGCAGAATGAAAATGGACAACACAGATGGAAAGTTACAGTGAGTGTATAACTTTTTTCCCATTGCTGAGCAACTCAGGTTTTAGTTTGGTTTCTAGTAATTAAAAAAGAAAACTATTATTGGCAACAACATCATAATGTAGACTAATGTGATACATACCCACTTATTACATTAAGCACTCTGACAAAAAGCTGTAGGTTAAATACTTTTAAAACTGTTCATTTTAATTATAGCAGTAATAATTTAATTATTGAGGACTCTACTCTACCTCGATGGTGCTAATTGCACATTCACACCAGAACATTTGAAAATGGAATTGAACTAATATAAGTTACAGTGAAAAAAGAATCAAGGTGATCACCATAGCTAAAAGCATATATTTTTAATACAATAAATAGATAAAAACATAAAACGGAGGCATAAAAGAAGAGATAAGCGTTTTCACACAAAATATGCTTCTCCAGATCTACTCCAACAAAGAAATCATCATCATCCTGTTATAAGTATCCCACAACCAATAGGGTAGTCAAATCAATTAACTCTGATAAGAAAACCTGCAAGCTTTCAAAGCAGGTTTTAAAGGTGCAACCCCATTAAACTGGGGTTTTTATCAGCCTGTAATTTGGCAATCCATTTCATTTCTGCCACTTCAGTATGATTCACAATGTCCCCATGCCTCAGACTTTCTTCAAGAATTTCCAACACCCTAAAATAAAAGAATGCCATGGATTATTAGAAATGTGCTTATACAAGGCATTAGAAACCTTCCCATTCTTGATATCACTCATATGCTGCAAAATATGTTATTTCAAAGACCTGTTAGTTTTACCTATGTAATAACTATTACTTGCTTTACAGTTAGCCAAATAAACTAAACTTCTGGTTTTACAATCATCATAAATTCTCAAACTATATGTGGTATGTTTTTATAGGAAGTATAAATTCATTTGAGTTGGATTTCATATTACAGGCTTTGCAAGCTCTACAGAGAAAAGTACCAACCCTGTCGGATGGATATTTCTTCTTTGTTTTAGGCCCATAACAAATATGTTGCTTTAAAGCTGGATTATTCTTAAACCCAAAATGAGGTCTCTCACTGACAGTATTCTTGATATTGTTGTCTGACAACAGGATGGACCAGTTTCTCCTAACAATATCGCAAACCTTGCCATAATCACTACTATAGGTCACCATAATCTAACAATAGGAGTGCCTTTATAAATCTTTATTATATGGCACAGTGGGTCTATTCACTGACTGAAATGTTTTTTTTTTTTCAAAATAGGGTTGGCCTTTTGTAAACCTCAGCTTACTGGCTTTAGAACAGGTTCTCTCTATTTCCTTGGGGTGGTAACCCCTACCCAAATTCTCAGTGGCTTCCATAAATTCATCATCACTGGTATGCAGTCTGGAAATCCTAAGGAATTGTTCCTTGAGAACATTGCTATACACATGGGATGGATCCAAACACCTACAATGTTTCCTATACAATGAGGTATCCACTTTCTCACTCTTATTAAAGGACAACCAAACATCAAGAAAAGCTATACATTGCTTAAAATGACTCACAGTAAATTTAAAATAGGAGGTACTTTCACGATAACTAACAAAGTAATGGAGCAGATCAACAGGACCATCCCACAGCATAAACATGTCATCAACAAAGTGCTTATAATATTTAACATACTTAAAAAATATGTTATTAATACTATTCATCACATATTCCACCTCCCATCCAGCCATCACTAATTTGGCATAGCTATTGACACATGACTGCCCATAGCTGCACCTAACTTTTGCAAATAAGAAACGTCATTAAAAATAAAGACATTATTAGTAAGGATAAGATCTAACAAAGTACAAATAAGATCAATTTGTTCATTGTCATAATCACTAATGACCCTTAAAAAGGCCCTGACGGACTCAATCAGAGATTACTGCCAGACAGGGGTCCAAGGAAGTAAATAGTGTGGGAAGAAATAGCCAGGGAATTGTTATGGCTAGGCTTGTATAGGCTCTTGGGCTGATAGCCTAGTACCAACCTATGAACCTATGAATTCCAAGATCATTCAGAATAATGGTAAATAAAGTACACACATCTACTGTAACAAAACACAAATCATTAGTCCTTTCCAGAGTATCAAAACAATGACCAACTGTCCACAAAAAAATATTCTGTATCCTTAAGAACTGAAGGAGCCTTCTCAATGACAGGTTTCAACTTAGTTTCTACATAGAGTGACAGGGGCTTGGTCAGCCATCCACATCCCAAGACAATGGGTCACATCAGAGGGTGAGATAATTGTTTATGAATTTTGGGGAGGCCATGCATAATTAGAATCAATGGATCCGTTACAGTCAAACACTCAAAAACATCTTTAGTAAGAACCCTTGTCATAAACAAATCATACAAATCGTCATGTACATATTTAATCATCCTACTGCCATCCATTTTAGTAATTCTGGAATAAGTATGTTCATTATTAAGCATTGTCTCCATTTTCCGAATGTACACATCTGCAAAAAACACAATTGCCCCCACTTTGTCAGCAGGACGTATAAAGATATTAGGGTTTTCCTATAGTACTCTTAGAGCTAACCATTCACTTTCAGTAAAATTATAAAACATCTGTGCATGACTGACATTAAGTTCTTTAAACACATCATTTTTACACACTTTAAGGAAAGCTTCAACAAGTGGGTGAGGCTGTGGTATAAAAGTACTAGATTTCCTAAAACCACATTCAGTGCTCACATCAGTGGATGGAAAAAACAATTTAAGCATGACGTCCATTGCAAGATGTTTAAGACTCGGAACAACATCACTCACTCCCAGAGTCTTGCTGGTATAAAAGATAGTTCTTTATTAAAAAGACACTTGCTGCTCAGATAGGTGAACTGATGATAAATTAAATACTAGGTTTTCCGATTCCATGCTGTCAAGCTCTTTACCTAGAGACTCCATTCTTTTGATATCTTCCGCTTCTTCCATCCACGACTCAGCGAGTGCCCCCCTCTGGACATTGGTGGAAGTTTTACTAAAACTGGTAATTCTGGAAAAACCTGTGTAGGAATGGAAACTGTTTTATTGTTGTCATTATTCTTGTGTTTAGTACCACCTTCTAGATTCAGAAGTAGGGTGGCTACACATTGTGAACCAGCAGTGTCTGATAGAACACATTCCCTCTGTTCTTGAGCAGTTGCAAGGGATCCATCATTCACATTCTCATATACCTGTTGCAAAACAGTCCCTGTATCATCAACCCTCTTTGTAGTATTTTCATTCTTACTGGATCTTGGCCACACAAATATATGGCCATTTTTAAAATCCAGAAAATCCCTCTCTAATTTTTTTCTTTTTCTACTATTATAGCCTGATATCATATGCAAAAATGTCATTAAAGATCGCTTCCAAACTAGTCTGAAATACCTCCAAGGTATATTTCTGCTGAATCTCACTTTGCAATAACTCATTACTCATGAGGATCGCCTTTTCTACTGGAGAAAAGAAGTCAATTAAGACTCTCATGTAACTGAAGCTTAATTCAGAGTTAAAGCTTGCCAATGTTTTAATAGCGCTAGATAAGTCTCCCCATAGGTGGGCATACGTAACATTCTGAAAGTTCTAGAGACCACTCTGTGATGCAAACAGGCTTCTAGATGCCATTGCTGCCACTGAAGTCTTTTTAACTTGAATAAAGAGTACTCCAGTTCTTTTGACAGGAACGAAAAGGCTTTGAAATCATTGGGCACATCTTCACTCTGCTAAACTCTCTGATAAGGTAATTTGCAATAATGGGTTACCTTCCAGGTTCATGATCCTATTAAGCCATCTATGACAGATAGATGTATTCAGAAGACTTGGGTTATAGTCCATTTTGATACTGGAGTGTTCAGCCATGTGCTGCAGCAGTATAAAGCAACACAAAATGACAAAAAATGCAGCACAAGCAGCCAAGCATTGATCTTGCACATATAAAACCAGTGAAAAAAAAGATCAAGGTGACCGCCATTGTTAAAAGCATATACTTTTAATACAAAAAATAGATAATAACATAAAACAGAGGCAGAAAAGGAGAGAAGCCCCTTCACACAAAATGTGCTTCTTCGCATGTATTCCAACAAAGAAATCATCCTACTTTAAGTATCCAACAACCAATACAGTAGTCAAATCAATTAACTCTGATAAGAAAACCTGCAAGCTTTCAAAGCAGGTTTTAAAGGTACAACCCCATTTAAACTGGGTTTTTTATCAGCCTGTAATTTGGCAATCCATTTCATTTCTGCCAGTTCCATACGATTTACAATGTCCTCACCCTTCAAACTTTTTTCAAGAACGTCCAACACCATAAAAATAAAAGAATCCTCAAGATTATTAGAAATATGCTTACACAAGGCATTAGAAACCTCCCCATTCCTGATATCATTCATATACTGCAAAATACGTTCTTTCATAGACCTATTAGTTTTACCTATGTAATAACTACTGCATGCTTTACAGCTAACCAAATAAACTACATTTCTGGCTTTACAATCAGCATGAATTCTCTAACTGTATGAGGTATGTGTTGTAGGATACATAAATAAATTTAAGATGGTGATCATATTACAGGCTTTGCAGGCTCTGCAGGGAAAAGTACCAACCCTCTTGAATGGCTGTTTCTTCTTTGTCTTAGGCCCATAACAAATCTGTCGTTTTAAACCCAAAATGGGTTCTCTCAGTGACCATAGTCTTGATATTGTCGTCTGAAAACAGGGCTTGTACCTTTAAAACCTGTTTTGAAATCTCACAGGTTTTTCTTATCAGAGTTAATTGATTTGACTATGCGATTGGTTGTTGGAGACTTTAAATAGGATGATTTCTTTGTTGGAGTAGATCTGAAGAAGCTCATTTTGTGGGAAAGTACTTATCTTCGCTTTTATACCTCTGCTTTATGTTTTTATCTATTTATTGTATCAAAAGTATATGTTTTTAGCTGTGGTGGTCACCTTGATTCATTTTTCACTGATTTTATATGTGCAAGATTGACCTTTGGCTGCTTGTGGTATATTTTTGGTCATAATATAAGTTACAAGTTGGAAGAAAAGAGAACAAATCTCTCCCCCTAATCATGGCAGGCAGCACCCAAAAAGAGAAATACTGGAAATATCAGCACAGACATGAGAGTGACAAGGCATTGGCAACCGCAGAAAGAACACCAGGCAGCAAACCCTCCTTATCCTGCTATATTCTCCTTCTGTAAGTAATAACTGGAAGACACACTTTCACAAATATTTTAGCCCTGGTGTATTGCAAGCACACAGATGTTTGTATTTTAACTGTGCTGTCTTCTCTTGGCTGCTCTTTTCTGAAGAAAACATTTCAAATATGTTACTTCTTCTATGACCTGTGCTGCAGTATCCCATTCAGTAAATTTACTACATTGGTGCACATGTGCTCTAATGCCTCCCTTTGGTCTGTCTTTGACCATGATGTGCTTCAGGAAGTCAGTTTCTTGTTGACTGTACATGTTAGCCAGAGAAAGAACAGCAGTCTGAGCAGTAGAGTTTGTAAGAGCACTTACAGCTCCAAAACATATGGAGGAGATCTGCTTTCTGATGGTCACAATGAGGAAAGAATGGTGGGGGGGGGGCATTGTAGGATTACATTTATTTAGTATAGCTGGAGTGTAGTAGGCATTGTTTATTATCATTAGTTGTGTGTAGTTAAGTTTTTTAAGAAGGATAAATTTTGAGGTTATTTGAATAGATCGGATGTTTTGGTCAGTTGAGATTGTTGGGTTAACATCAGACCAATAATTAGATAAAAGAGTTTCATTCTGGTATCTGAGTGAGATTATAAGTTTGTACATATTGAAGATCATTTTCTTTTTCATTAACAGTAAGCTCCACTCCAAAGAGATTTACAAGTATTAACATCCCTTGCCTGGTTTAATGAAACTACAACTACGCATACTAGTCACACTATTTGGCCCTAAATGGCCCATCTCAATACCGGAAGATTGCCAAATTCCAGTAATAACGGCCACACAGGTACAAAACGCACTCTCTAAAGCCAAGAATACAGCATCCATGGGACCAGATGACATCCCGGGCTGTGTACTACATGAACTACAATATGAACTGGCACCTCACCTAAGTGTCATGTTTAATCATAGCCTCACCTCAGGTTTCGTGCCCACTGAGTGGCGCAGAGCTATAGTTATCCCAATCCACAAGGGAGGATCCACCTTGGATCCTGGAAACTACCGTCCCATCAGTCTGACAAGCCTTATCTGCAAGGCCATGGAGCGTATTATCATGGAACTTATAAACAAAGACATTGGCAACCTTCAAACACTGGACCCCACCCAGTTTGGGTTTGTGAAGGGCCGATCTTGTCTCCTGAACCTGATTGACTTCTTTGAATCAGTCTCCAGAGCCATGGACAAGGGTAAGGTGGTCCACACAGCCTATCTAGACCTTGCCAAGGCCTTTGACACCATCCCCCACTCTGGAATCATAGATAAACTTACTGAGTTGGGCATTAATTCCTATGTCACCCAATGGGTTGCTAAATGGCTTACTGATAGAACCCACACGGTAAAAGTAGCCGACTCCAAATCCAGCTCCAGACAAGTGACAAGTGGAGTACCTCAGGGTTCAGTCCTGGGGCCGCTCTTGTTTGGCATCTACTTCTCTGAAGTACAGGTCAACACTAAGGGACTCTGGCTAACAAAGTTTGCAGATGACTGCAAACTGGGAGCCATTATTGAATCCCCAAATGATGTGGATACTCTACAAAAGGGCCTTACAGAAACAGATGCTTGGTGCCAGAGCCATGGGCTCAAGCTCAATGCCAAGAAATGTATTGTTATCCCTTTGGGAAAAAACATGTAGCCATGAATTACCATATAGGTGGCAGTACACTAAACACAGAAAGTGTGATAAGAGACTTAGGGACACAGGTGGACAGTGGTCTCACCTTCGATAACCACATCGCCACAACAGTCAGGAAATCCTTCTATGTAGCACACCTCATCACGAAGGGCTTTTCATCCAGAAAAAGGAGGTCATTGTCCCACTGTACTCATCCCTCATTAGACCCATTATAGAATACAATGCCCCATTTGGTATGTACCTCTCAAGACATCTGCAACAACTGGAAAGGCCTCAGAAATACCTCACTAAAAGAATCACAGGCCTAAAGCAGATGCCCTATGCTGACCGCCTTAAAAACTCCAGCTATACTCTGTCGCATATCGTCTACTCAGAGGTGATCTCTGCTTAACATACAAGGCCATGTCAAACCCAGAGCTGTTGGACATGCTACACTTAATGAAATCCCAATCCCTCAGAGCTACACGCTCCAGGGATCTAAACCTTGTCATCACAATAAACAAAACATGTTGGAGGGATAGGTTCCTGACCCAGAGACTCCCCAGACTCTGGAATAGATTGCCCATACATGTCAAGCAGAGTGCCTCTTTGGACCTCTTCAAGAGGAACCTTGACGATTGGATGGGAGAAAGGAAATTCACCCCAGGGATCACGTCAGTCGCCCTGCTAGACAGGTGTCCAGGAAAGTAAATAATGTGGGAAGAAATATTCAGGGAATTGTTATGGCTAGGCTTGTATAGGCCCTAGGGCTGATAGCCTAGTACTAACCTATGAACCTATTTACCCTAATTAAATTATATATCACCCTGAACTGGAAAGACAACTGCTTGCTCCTGGAAAGGTTTTAAGAAATGGCAATTAAACACTTAACAGCTCACAAATTCTTAATGTTTAGCCAAAAACTACACCTGCATTTTACCGAGTATTGGACAACCTTATCTGATCACATTCTGAAATAATATCGGATATCTCCCTAATTTGTTTTAGGGATGGATATCAGATACACTTCCACTGTTTATAGTACACTATTTTTCTCCTCTCAATCCTTTCATAGTGAGACCTCAAACTCTCTAACCTATCTACTTGATTATTCATTTCATATAAACTATCTGCTTTGATTACTTAATCTGGCAGTTGGCACTTTTGTATATAGTTTTTTTAGTGTGTAAATATTTGCTTGTGTATTATTGGCAAAACTGCAAATTGTTGTTACTATTATAGTTGACAATTGTCTTTACTATGCTGTTCATATTGTATACAAATTTTAATAAATATTTCTTGGAAAAAAAAGAAGTCTGAGTACTACACAGTCAAAGTGGAGCAGTGGAACAGGCCTAATTTTGGAGGCTGAAATTGAAGATCTTATTAAAATGTAGAGTGGTTGAGAGGTATGAACTGTAGCCTCATGCACTTTACAACATTTGTAGAAATGCCTTTTTCCTAGCATTACTTTAGAAACTCATGGGCATGCCTTCGTTGAAGGTTGAGCGTCGAGCTGGCACCTCGGCGTTTCGTAAAAATCTACTGCCAATCATTAGTGGACCGGAGTTCCACTGTGGCGACCCCTTACCGGGAAAAGCCAAAAGACAAACAAACAAACATTTTTGTCACTTAAGAATGTCTTAACTAATGGTCAGTGAAGCCTGGAATACATGCATAATTAATAGGTTTTTAAAGGTAACAGTATCGCCAATGTTCCTGCTGTGTATAAACTAAAAATGCTGCCCAAACCAAGATGACAGATGGCAAAACTCAAAGATGAGTACCGCAATTTTGACTTTAGGCTGTACTGAGCATGGCCAGTACACTGATAAGGATGATAGTAGTTAGATAGGAGGACTGCTAGAATTTATGAGGCAGCAGTTCTTGTGAGGGCATCCGATTGTATGCCAAATTGTGTGAACTAGATACAATGTTTGGATGAGTGAATAAAATTGCTTAAAAAACTATAATACCCAACTGTAAAGAAATAACAGATGAAAACAGAAACAGGATAATAAATATTGCATTACTCATGCACTTTTATTTTAAATCATCATTTATTTCAGTAAGAAACACAGAAAATGAGGCTTTCCAGCTACAAGTAGTGGATAATTCCATATTTCACTGGAATTCAGCATGAGACTCAACTGAAGTAATAGTCTGAAATAATTATTTATTTATTTTATTTCATTTTGAATTTGGTTTGGCAGGATAGTCTAAACAGGCACATGAATCCCTTTTCAGTAGAGGCCCAGGGTGAAAAGCCCTATAAAATGTACAATGCAGTTTTAAAATATACAAGTAAAAGAATGTACACTAGAGGTTTTTAGTAGATGATATGGTATACAAATACAAAAAGGAAATTATTTGCTTTATAATACACAAAGTTTAAATACAGATGATATTTACAGCACTCGTCTGATTCACATTTATAGTACAGAAGTAAATCTGTAGGGTTGTAGGCTCTATATATGATATAGCACAAAAAGGAAATTATTTACTATATAATACATAAAGTTGTGCATATTGGGATTCAGAATGTATTTAAAGTAATCAGCTGATTCACATACACAGTACAGGGTAAATCTGTATGGTTGTAGGGCACGTATGAGGTAAAATCTGAGCTATAATAGACTTCTTAAGGGTCATAGTTAAATGATGCTGAAGTTTGAGTAATGGCTATGATTGGGTAATAGAACAGTATTAGAAACAGTAAGTGAAAAGGAGTGTGTGAATGAGGAAAGAATAATAGACAAGAAAGAACTTTTGAGTAATGAAGCGATAGTCATTCTGATAAAATGATGGTGAATCTGGTATTAAGAGAGAGAGAGCAGAGATAATTGAACAGCAAGTACAGGAGATTAAGTCTGGAATAATGAATAATATGTAATAAAGATGTTTAACCAAGACAGAGCCATGTATCAGTTAGATGATTTTTAACTCACATTTAAAAGTTGCTTATTTGTTCGTATGTCTAGGTAATAGTCGAATACTGTTAACTGTAGAGCATTATTCTTTGTAGGAAGATCAGCTGTCGGAAATTAATCTGGCTCCTGTACCAGAGACTCCATCTTAGATGAATTGAAAGTGCAGAATGTTTCATTTTTATGAAACCCTAATGAGGAGGTCAAACTGGTTTTATAGTAGGGACATTAAAAATTGGAGAAACTGTAATTTGGGCCATAAATAAAGGTAAGGAGAGGCACATGAACAAAAACTACTGTGATAAAGAAAGCAACTAGGTAAGTGGTAAATTATGATTCTAAAACTGTAACATGCTGACAAATAATGTAATCTTTAAGATAGTTAGAAAGGCAGACAAAGATAAATGCTTATAAACTAGTAATTGACGACTTTCATTTGAAATATAAAACTGAAAATGATGGGATTAAAATGTCAAAGGCAAACACTTCTGGACAGGGTTTGTAAAAGTAAACAAAAACAGGAAGCCAGCTTTAAGGAAGTGAACAAAAACAACCGACCTCTCTTGACAGAACGCTGTGCTGTGGAAACAACATACACTAATTAGATAAGGCTAGATTATAATTTGAGGTATTCAGTCATTAAAACTTACCAAATGCCTTACTTTGTAATTTTCCTAAAAAAATACCATTACCCTGCCATTCACAGATCTTCCCAAGGTGGAGAACACAAAGCAGGTCATAAAACAAAGAATATGCATCAGTGGCAATCAGAGATTTCGGCAATGTAAGCAAGAATGCAGTAAAAAATAAAACTGCTAAAGGGAATAATTTCAGAGTAGTCAAAGAGGGCTCGGCCATCCCATTTTTTTTCAGTTTACTTAAATGCAAAGTCCAGCTGGAAAAGTAAACAGATAGAATAACTACCACAGTGAGATGGACTATGCACAGAGAAATGGCATTGTCCAGATTAATAAATGTATAAATATAAGGCAAGACATGGATTTTCAGTTTTATTATGTAATCAATTCAAACTTTTTTTATTGCTGAAATACAACATCTAGGTGAATAGTATTTACAGCAATGCAAAACAGAAAACAAATTTAACTGAAGCCATCGAAAGTTTATGGAATCACTCCTCAGAATACACCCTCACTTACAAACACCACAAGCAAGAAAGACTTTATTAATGTAGAATGGCATGAAGTGAGAAGTTTTTTCAGAGCTGTTACCCTAACAAAGTGCAAGTCATGCAAGCAAATGCAAGTACTTAGTTCACTTTTTTGTTGAATTACGGCATTCTTCTGACAGCAGTTAAAAGGAAAAGAATACAAGAATGCCACAGCTAATGCCAGTTCTGTGGCATATCCCTAAAGGGAGGAGTTAGAAACACTTAATTGTTGTCATGCCATCACAAGAACAGACTTGGAAGAAATAAATTAGGTGGCCATGGGGGGTATAAGGGCTGTAAGTCTTGGTGAGCTCAGTCACTTTTTGGGATGGACAGGCTACCCTCTGGTGGAAATAAGGTCAGTAAAAAGGAAATGGTACTGACAAGGTCCATGAAAGTATCACCCTGGAAAATGGAATGGTTCATATCTGATACCCATAAGGAGGTGTCCTATAATGAAATAGTATGGAAAAGGGCCCCACAGAATGGTAACTCTTAAAAAATAACTGAGCAGGAGTATGCCTTCCAACTTTGTCTTCTGGCACAGATCTCATCATTTGAGACTGGATCAGCTTGGTCTAAACTGGTTCACAAATAGGAATCAGATTTTAGTTAAAAAAAACACAACTGCAGTCATTTCTTCCATGAAATGATGATATTTCTATTATCTACTTGAGTGATTTATGAAGTCAAAGCATGCAGACCTAGCTAACAAGAAGTATTCTACTACATATCTCTTAACTGTCCCTATTTTTCAGGAATATTCCTATTTTCAGGTCTGATTTACCTCTGTAAAAGATGTCCCCTATTTTGGGGGGTATGTCTCTATTTTCAGGCTTTATTTACCCCTTCACATAATTTTCTGTATCCCCCCCATCACATTTGACTTTGGAAGCTGTCTAGTACACAGAAAACCACGCTTCATGATTGGCATACTAGTGTTAACAGTAATTGAAAGAGGACACACATTTTACACCTCATTTTTCTGAAGCAAAAATAAATGCTCTTGGGTGGGACTATTTATAAATGCTCTTGGGTGGTGCTATTTATAAATGCTTTTAGGTGGTGCTATTTTGCAACAGAGTTAATTAACGTCTACAGATTTTTCACATCTCTTTTTGATAATAGGTTCATAGGTTCATATGTTGGTACTAGGCTATCAGCCATAGAGCCTATACAAGCCTAGCCATAACAATTCCCTGGATATTTCTTCCCACAATATTTACTTCTCTGGACCCCTGTCTAGCAGGGCGACTGACATGATCCCCAGGGTGAATTTCCTATCTCCCATCCAGTCGTCAAGGTTCCTTTTGAAGAGGGCCAAGGAGGCGCTGTGCTTGACATGTATGGGCAGTCTATTCCAGAGTATGGGGTGTCTCTGGGTCAGGAACCTATCCCTCCAGCATGTTTTGTTCATTGTGATGACAAGGTTTAGATCCCTGGAGCGTGTGGCTCTGAGGGATATGTGCTTATATTTTCCATCATTTGTAAAACTTGTTCTTCTGAATAGTATCCACATTCCTGCTAGAAATGGGTAAAGTTATGTGCTATTTCACATTCTAATTTTATGCTAATCAGATGTCCAGATTTTCGGCTTGATGTTCCTTTTTCAAGGGCCTTTTTTCCTATTGTCAGTGTCCTCGAGTTGAGAGGTATGTTTCACTAGCATGGTTATTATCTAAGGTCATACATAATTTAAGAAATAAAATAAGCAAGAATAATCTAATATATATTAAACTGTTTAACATGCCTCCTAGGATATATCAGAGCATACAGGCATTTTGAATTAAATATGAATTCTCATGTCTTCTACTTTCATTTTTACCTAAAATTGCAGCTTTTGTCTTCGCATTGCAGTATGTATGCATATTCAACAGTTTATTTTTATACACTTTACTGACACTGAAAGATCTTTATTTAAAGTATATCAGAAATGCAAAGTAATGAGACTCAACACAACCCTAATGCTGAGTCTTCAGAATGTTTAATTCATCTGCTTTATGATAATTGAGCATATGATATGAATATTCCATTATGAGTGTGTACTGGATTCATGACTTAGGCTGAGTATGAGAATGGCTGACAGCTATTTTGTTCACACAATTTGGTGGACAAAAAGCTGATTGACTATTGGAAAAGATCACTACAATATAAGGGCTAGGGAATATGCCCTTTCCCTGGCATTGTGCAATCTAGAAGTTAAAATATATAAATAGCAGGGGGGAAGGGGGGTGAAGACCTGACCCATACAAATGTTTTTAACTTGCATGCTTTGAGATTGACTTTTGGAGTATGCCCTTTGAGGTGTTGACTTTTTTTTTCTATGTTTTTTGCCAAAGTTAACAACATCAATATCTGAGTGTTTTGTTTGCTTTCAGTACACACACATATGGTTGTAGTTTAGAAGAGCAAGCAGTCATATGACTGAATGTTTTTTACTGCTATTTATAATATTATATTTTGTTATAAAACCAGGTGCTTATATGAATGAATGCTCTCTTTAATGATGTTTCAGATGGCTGCTTTTTCTGCAAGATTGCATTTCAGCAGGATCAGGGAATTTGACCTTACCCAGATGTTGTGCAATCTTGGAGTTGGTATATGTACAATGTAGCTCCCACTGTATTTCATTGTAGAAGTAATAGACTGTAGTTTTTCTTTACACCACAAGGTGGAGCACTTTTCAGGAATATAAAAGACAATTTCGAAAGTGAAAGGGGGGACTGGAACACTAGCTGAAGGAGGGAAGACTGAAACAGGGAGCTGAATGGAAAAAAGACTTTGCAGCATGACTGGATTTTCTTTTCTAGTGCTTTGGGGACAGGGAAGTAAAGTAGCAGATTGTGTCTGTCTTTTGCTGAAATCCTGGATGATGGTATTTTGTGGAATCAGGAGAGAAGTCTGAAACCAGTAATTCTACGCCTGCATATGATTCAGCAAGAAAGGAGTTCCTTTGGGCCTAGTACGGAGAAGCCACAGATGATTACCGAGTTCTGGCAGGTGATTTTTCTACTTTTCTCATCAGAGGAAACATGGTGCCTGGTCCCTAGGATATTCTGGATGGAGTGGTGAGAGGCTTTGGCCGTCATTTTATATTTTTATAAGATTGTAGATTCCCCCCTAAATACTTTGTGGATTACAAATAACTGGGATCCATAGGAGCTACGACTTGGGCCCCATCATGCCAGCAGTAAGACTGTAAGTAGTCACTGGCCAGTGAACATGGTATAAGAGAGTGTTTCATAGTTGGTCTGTTTAGAATTGATCAAGCGGGTTGAGGGTGTTAGCACTGCTCAATGACATTGCATTTTCTCGTATTTGTATTGTTGCATTATAAATCTTCATTGTTCAATGACATTGCGTTTTGCTCATGTTAGTACTAGTCAATGACATTGCATTTTCTCATATTTTTATTGTTGCATTATACATCTTCATTGTTTAATGACATTGCATTTTTCTCTTGTTAGTACTACTGCCTTCAAGAATTTTGCTGTGCAATGACATTGCATTTTCTCATATCTGTATTGCTGTATTATGACTCTTTTATTGTCTAATGACATTGCATTTTTCCCTTGTTTGTATTGCTGCATTATAAAGCTTTACTGCTCATTGATATTGCCTTCTTTGTGCATGTTTGAATGTCAAGACCTTCTTCTGTTGAGTTCTGGGGAGGAGGGTGGATGTATGGTTTCATTGCATGCTTATCTCACCTTGCCTTATTGCTAACTGGTGCACTGATGAAATAATTTGTTTGGGGATGTGCTATTGCCTTTTAAACTAGATGTGTCACCTAGGAAAAAATCTGTCATTCTTGCCACCTTGGTGTGTTGGGCCTAATAGGGGTGTCACCAGAGTCAGGTAGGAAGGAACCCATATCTACTTCAGCTACACCTGCGGGTACGCTACAATAATTAGCAGGGGGTATGAGTGGCACAATCCCTTAAATGGGGGGACATGGAAAAATAGTTTTGGTATTTGTATTTGATCATTTTAGATTTGTTCTAAAATAATTGTTCTTTTTCGTTTGTTCTTTTGATCATTTGATATTTTATGAGACAGTTGTATGTATCTCTCTCTCTATACACACACACACACACACACACACACACACACATATATATATTTACTATGAAAATGGTGAAATACAAAATCTTGAAAATGAAAAACATGAGGCCATAATATTAAAAGACCAAAATGCTGAAAACCACAATGCCTAAATATCTCGAATAATGAATCTCCCTATCAGTGTGCACCCATGAATGATTGTTAACATGGCTCCTACAAGAGTCTAGACTAAGGACCAAGTGCTAATGTGGGTCCTGCAGTAGGGAAAGTCCAGGAGTTCAATATTGGGATTTTCAACATTGGTCTTTCATTGTTATTGTGCCATGACTTTGATTTTTAAGATTTTGTTTCAACATTTCATAGTAAACCACACATGTATATATTGCTTCTGACTGACCCCTCTTCTCTGGTCATCAGAAGCTGAACTAACAAGTTATGCACCTTTCCACAATTTAGAAAGTGTTTTGGTATTTCTGTCATAGATTTGTTTGTGTTTTTGCTGATTTTTATTTAGCAACAAAATCATGTTAATTCTATATTTTGGTGTCAGCAGCAAAGTGACAGCAGGCAACTTATTCCTCAGCCTTCAAGTTCAGTTTTATTAACATGTCCATAACAAAACATGGACACAATAAAATGTTAAGCTGTATAAGAACATGATGTGAAGATGAACACTTATCTTTTATTATATGGTTTAGCATTTTCATGTCTAACTTACAAAATGAGATTTTTTTTCAGAACATAAAAATCATTAAAATGGAAGATTTCAATAATGTAAAAACATTGTATTATTTTGTAATTAACCAATGAAGTCATCTAATTAAAATATCTAGAAATTTAGAGACAATTTACACTTATATACACAGTTACTGTGCTATTTTTACACCACTTTTAATACCACTTTTTTCATTCATTCCTTGAACAATATTTAGTATCACAGTTTTTTATAATCCAAGTTATCTATATTGCCACTTTTTAGTCATAATCTCACTGTATCAGTCTCAAATATACATGTTCCAAACTATAGATGTCTTAGTAGGTTTGTACAAGGCACTGTTTTCATTCTTAATCCTGACTGTGTACATATGGTCAGGGATTCAGAAACAAACAGCACAGTGCACTAGGAGAAATTGTGTAATGAGTGATGGTGGGATCAGTTAGGAGATAGAAGTAACGCTATTGCTCAAACTGGAAAAACTGCGTATTCGGCATCTTATGCAAATGTCTGTATGGCACATCTGCCTCTACTTGGGAAAACATCTCAGGAGACTTCCACTCTTTTGCCACCATGTCTGTATCTATAAATATTTTTTATTCACATTTTATGTGTATATATTAGTATTATGTTCCTTTTTTGTGTTTTGCTGTCACATGATTCCACTTGGCTGCTGGTCATGTGATTTTAGACCTGTATTTAAGCTTTCAGTTTTTAGATTTGAATGTATTAGTATTGAAGAAGGGTTCTGCCCGAAAGCTTTGCTCTGTATTAAACTGTTTTTTCCTACCAAGTTTTCTTTTTTTGCTCAATCTTTTGCAGTCAGTTTCTTTACTTGTATCTATAAATATGGACAGGCAGCTATAGTCAGTGAACTGGCACAAAATATGTTCAACACCAACACCATCTGTATGTGCCCAGTCTCGCAGTCCACTTCCCCCAGGTGATCCAATAGGGCAGCTTGGGGATTGACTGTGTTTTGACATACACACTGTCATCAGCCTACAACGTCTTGTACCCAACAAAGTACAGGCATCATGTGCCTCATATACTCACCCATACCATATATTGGTAGTCAGTATACCTCCCCCCACCCCACTCACCTCACTCAATGTGTAGCATAATTGTTTTCAGCTGAAGCAGAGTCTAAGAAATGCAACACAGTTTTCTCTGTCTGAGATGCCTACAAGGGGGACATAGTCCACCTCACAGCCCTTGAGCAATTCATCTGATGGGCTACTTCAACCCTCCTTGATTCCCCACCCCCCTGTCAGGACGTTGCTGTGAAGAAACTACCCCAAACTTAAAAAAAAAACATGCACTTATCCTGTCACTCCTCTCTCCACCTTAGCTCCTGGCCAGCAGGCTGCTAACTGACTCCTCTATTAAACATCTTGCAAAAAACCTGTAATCCCCCCAAATACCAATAGCCTGTGTAATCTTACCATAGCAGATGCAGAACAGTTCATCACTCAGTAGATTAATGTAATTATTTTATTTTATTCAGGGTTCACTTGCTATGCTTTAGAAGATTAGATAGTGGTATGAACATCACAATGCAGCAGTGGTTTATATCATGTCATTTTGAGAAGCATAGCTCAGCAGTTAATTTAGGAAGTATGCCTTTTAGTCACAGATTTAGTGCAGTGCATGCCAGGTCTAGGCTGTGCAGTGAAACTCATGCCTGCCCACGTACATGCACTGTAGATTGCAAAGTGGCTGCAGAAAGGGCAAGTCCATGAATTTGATGGCACTGTGGGCTTCTTGACATCCACCTCTCCAACCTTATGGGTACTACTCCACCATCATAGAATTACTGGTTACATGGTGGTGAGACACAGGACATCAATATGTTATACACAGGCCCCATTAACTGTGTGTCCTGTACACCTAACCCCTCTTGTGGACAAGTCTATTTTTGTCATGTGACTCTGTAGTGACATCAGGTTACACTGCACTGTAACGCTGCCCATTGATGCATACCACATAGGTCCCTCAACAAGCATTGATGCAAATCTGCCACCATTTTCTTCCTGATAACCTGTGAAGTGTCCATTGTTTCTGAAGGAGCTGAGTTTGGAAGGGCTCCCACATGGTGCAGGAGGGAGACAAAAATAATTCTTTACCTCCTGCATTGGTACCAGTGAGAACCTGCTGGCAACTCCTGTGATCACCCCCAGTACAAAGTGAATTCCTTGCCTTGCTATAGCAGTATAGCAGTGAAAGATTCCATGAGCATCATCTAATCTGGTAAGCAGTGCCAGCATTGTTACAATGACCTGAATAGACACCATCCTGACCTTCTGCATCAGTGGTGTTCAGAAGTTAAGGAAAAGGAGCCAAAGTTCTACAGTAAGCATGATTAGATGATGATTGCTTATGTATAGGTAGGACTACTTCTTCAGCTATATGCATTTACTGGTTTCATCAGAAAGTGTCCTCATTTATTTCTGTTTGCTGCACCTAGTGAGATCAAGAAAAATAGGTTGATATGCCAAAGGTAGCAAACATGATCATGTAGGCAGCAGAGTACAATAATGAAATTGATGTTATAACTTCAAGCCTTAGTTGCCTGCTTCAATGTCCATGGTTGCTGCTATTTATTTCTTCCACTGTTCGCCACCTAGCTGTATGTGTCACTTACGTTGTAAATGCAAGTTCTTCTGTTCTACTCTTCACCCTACTACTAAGGATTGTCAACAGTGTCATGGTTATCCACACTGGGCTATCAGTGGGTATGCTACCACCATTCCATTCTTTGGACCTGTTTGATTGACAGCACTCAGAGCCGGATCCCTATCCATCCAACTTGCTGTGAAAAACAAAAGTCTGTCTGCCATGCCTTTCTCTGACACTGGCCATTCCACCACCCGTGCTTGTGCTACTTATACCAGGCATATGGGCATGCAATTATCAGACTGTCGAGGATGCTTTGTGGTGGCTGCCTTATATCAGGGTATAAACTGCCACTGGGATTAGGTGTCCCTTGTGCATTACTTTTGGAATTTTGTAGTGGTGTAAACATGGCACAGTCTCTCCTGTGTCATGCACAGTGAAGCATAGCAGGCTGTGTCTGGCACCTGCTCCACCAGGTATCTCTACATGTTCAGGAAGTTGGTTCAGTGTCATTGCAGTCACACTGTTTGTTACTTATGGTGTCCTATATATTGGGGATTAGTTAGGTGATGTAATCTTGTCCCTTGTGGTTCACATACCTTTGCAGTACATTTGTATCAGGCCTTTATATTGTCTGAGTTTGTGATTGCATACTTAACTGTATTTTATTCGACTAGGACCTGTACTGCCAACAGGCATAGCACACAGTACTGATAATTAAGTTCTCATTTCTTTTTCTTTTTATCATTCTTCTTTTTATTTGCTCTTTTGTTTGTCTCTCTTTTTACATTCATATTTTATGCAGAATTGTCTGTGCTAGTAGAAGTATTGTGGCAGAACCACTGCACCATGCACCTGCTTTGCCATCATCTGCTGGATTCCCAGCAGTCTCCAGGCCCACCTTTCTGCAGGGTGACATATGTCATCCATGGGAGAAGTCAACCAGAAGCGTTTCCTAGTGCCTGTTGGTGCGCTGTATCTGGCTGAGGGTGTAGGCTCTCCTTCAGTGGGTGTCGCTTAGGGATGCCAGCATGTTACCTATCAGGAAGTGGAAGCCCTGGTGTTAGCAGGTATTGTATTCTTGTGTAAATGGGAGAGCCATACAACTGCCTGGTCCTGACCAGTTGACCGAGAGTGGCTAGACTCAGAAATGATGGCAGTCATGGAGGTGACTGAGGTCAGGCTGGGTGGGTACTATGTAGTGTGGCAGTTAGCCGCAAGTCACCCTATCCCCCTTTTGGTGTTCCCTGTCTTAGTGATTCATTTTCCTCCCCAGTTTACAACACATTCCTCCACATGATCAATTTCCCTACCTCTTTCAGCCTGTCTGTCTGTGTCTCTCCTTCGTGTTCCTCCCTTTGTGTCAGCATCTCACATATCAATCTTTGTTTTTTGTGTGTGTGTTTATCTATCTCCATTTATATCCCTACACTAGTTTTCCTAACCACACCTTCCCCATTCTACCACCCCGTCTACCATTCTTGAAACACACACACAAACACACACCCTGCTCCCCCACTGCCCACTGCTAAACTAATCTTTCTTTTCATTGTCCTTCTGTGTGTTTATCTGCTTGCATGTCCCCCTTCATGCTTGTCCAACCAATACACCCATTTATTTCACATTTATACTAAAAAATAAATAAGGACTTTTCTGTGCAGCCCTTATCCAGGCTTTCAGTTATGCTCATAGTGGTATATTGTTGAGAGTGCAAAAGAACACGGTCATAAGCACACTACATGCATGTTACTCAGCCCATGCAGTCATTAGACCTGCCTTTGTGCTATGTCAGTTTTTGCATTACCTGGTTTGTTTTCATTAGCAAATTAGCTCAGACCTGGCCATGCATTGTTGCATTACACTACTTCACCCATGTAACTGACTATTCTGGCCATGCACTTTTTTGTTTGTTTTATTTAGTAGCCGTCTAACCTGTATTTGCTAACATTTTGAACTTTGTAAGAACATAGTCTATATACATTTAAGAATAATGAATGCATAAAACAAATTAAAATAAAGTACAATAAACTAAAAATATAATTTAAGTAAGATCTGACAGCAAAATTATTATTAATAACTAACATATTTTGAAGTGACAACCAGATATTTCGAAAGTGGTGGCTGAAGCTCCTGTTCATATAGTTACGATAAGGTTTAATCTGAAAAATATATTTTGTTATACTAATAACTCTTTTTCTCGTACAACTAACATCAAACTGTAGGGCATCTTTCATGCAATAACCGTAATCAATGTAAGTTTTTTTTTTCTAGTAGTTCTTCCTTGTATTGTCCCAGTACAGAAAATGCTATGCAGTCCCCAAATATTTTAATTTCATTTCCAGATATGTTGTTTATACCGATGGGTGCACTACCTGGGACACATTTTATGTAGAGTGCATGACTATGAAGCTGAGTGCTCATATTTATGAACATAATTATCGTTTCAAAATCAGAAACAAGAATAAATGCTTTATTTTGATACTCCCTCACTTGCACCAACTTTAAACAGTTTTAATGTTATTGATTTTATAAAACCAAATATCTGTGGTAACAGCTGGAAATCATTTCTTGATTTTAAGGAATATATTTGGCAAATAGCCTTCAGAGCTTCTTTTTCTACAGATAATATGAATTTCAAGAGTGTTTATTCCTGTTGATTTTAGATTACGCTGCAATGGTCTGTTAAACAACTTGACCATTATCAACCAATGCTCCTATTTAATCTCAGCCCATACCAGCAAAATATCAAATCTGATGTTGTCAATCTTCATTCATTCTTGATTGTTGAGTTTCTGTTCCATCCATGGAACCAACTCGTCTGTTGTAACAAGCTCGCACCAGCCAGAAACTCTCAAGCTAAGGCTACCCATAGTGCCTCTCTTCCTTTCCCCTCAGATCTTGTTTGCTCTGTAGAGTTTCAGGACGCATCAGTCGTGCTGTTAAGCTAAGTGCTATTTTTCTTAAAATGTTTCCTGTGTTAAGGCCTTTTTTCTTTAGCTAAAAGTTGTTTTTGATATATTCTGTTATTATGCTAGTTTTTTTGAGCATGTGTGCTATGTAATTCCTTCTTTACTCTTTTAACCATGACTTGGCTGCTAGCTCTGGGATCCCTAGTTCGGTGCCCCTTCCCTTTTACCTCATGTAAATCTTAAATTGTTGATATTTTCCCTTTTTCCCCTCTCTTAGCCTTTTGGGTATCTCTTTGTTACCATCGCTGGTATGATTTAAAAAAAAAAAACACTTTTGTTGTTGTCTGTAGTCTCTTAGCTGTTGTGTGTGCTTGAAAAAGTTTGCCTTTATTAGGTTTGCAAATTGGTTATTTCTTGGTCATGGCAGAAAAACATAAAGGCACTATGGGTTTTAAGCAGTGTAAAGGATGTGGAAGGAAGATGCCTAACTTGGATGTGCATCTCTCTTGTGTTCATTGTTTGGGGGTGACCCATTTGGATGTTCAGCCTCCGTGTGAACTCTCCAAGGGTTTTAGTGCCTGCACCCATGCAGAGCATTGTAATAAGTTAATCCTCAAAGGGCTGTTAAAATGCCCATTCAGAGAGGCTTTGCCTGAGGCAGAGACATCAAAATTTCCTAGAAAGGAATAAAAAAAGGAGCCATTCAGTTCCAGCATCTCTGAAATCTGCGGAATCAAATTCTTCTAAAGGTCAGGTTTCGTCTTCGGAACTGAAGCCAAAACAACCTAAATTGACACAGATAATCATTTCAGCACTGAAGCCTGTAATGCCATCCATGGTGCCAACAAGTACTACAGAACCTACAAAATTTACTTCGGTACCGACTCCTTCATCGGTACCTATGACTACTACATTGGAGCCTACAAGATTTACATTGGTGCTGACCCCTTCATCTGTACCTATGATCCTCTCGGCACCAACAATAGTTTCTCCCATTAAGCTGGTCATTTCCCCCTCCAATACAAACTTTTGGTCAGTCAACCATAATGTTGATGGTCGAATCCTTAGCCAGGACTAGTTACTCTCCTTCCATTGACCCTTTCATTAGTCAGCAATTGAGTCCCTTTAATGAATGCCCAGAGTCACCCTTGGGGATGTCTATTAGGTCTACTAGGAGCCTTTTAGAGCTTGATGTAGTTAGGTTAATGGATCAGCTCTTGGTGGCCAGAGGTCTTCCAGCCCCCTCTAAGACCTCCCTCCCATCTGTTGCCAAGGTCTACTCTCCACGGACTCCATTCTATCTTCCTCCTTCAATGTCTCCGCAGATCTTGGAGCCCTCAACTTTGATGCCTCTCCAGGTACCAACTACTTCAGTGTCAATGGTGGACCTCAACTTGGCTCCGGAGCTGACTCTGTGGTCCTTGGCTCAGTCAGAGTTGACCCACCCTTGGTACCATGACTTGGCTGCTAGCTCTGGGATCCCTAGTTCGGCGTCAATTTTTTCCATGCTGCTGTCTACAGTTCTGGGTGCTTTGACAGTTCCAGGTCCTCTCAGGGTTCCTACTCTGGTGGTGGGCTCATCGGAGTGCAGTGTGATCCCGGTCCCGAAGTTGCCTTTCTCGGTTCTGGGCTCCCATCCCTCTTCAGGTGGACCTGCCTTTCAGATTATGGAAGAGTTCTTGCCTCAGCAGGCTTGCAGTTGGCACCATCCACATCAGAGTGTCACATCTACGTATCCTCTGGCTCACAGCTGTCACAACCTCCAACATTGGGATAGCAGGCACATGAGCAGCAAGATACCCTGCAGCAGGGTCCCTCTCTTCTGAGTCCTCCTCAGACTTTCTCCCTGAGGAGCCACCCATTAAGAGGTAGTGCAATAGAAGCACTTAGATTCTCCAGAAGAATCTCTCACTGAGGATACAGACTACAATGAAGGGGAGGGGTCCCCATGGTCATCTCCTGAAGATGTCTCCTTTGGAGAGATCCTGAAAATCTTGAAACAGAGGGGTGATTGGAAGTCCACCAACCCTTCCTCTGAGGAATCTCTTTTCTTGCAGACTTTTCATGCACAACCTTCTACTTCTTGGGTGACCCCACCTGCCTATGGTTTGGTCAAGCTTATCCTGCAGCATGCTTGGAAAGCTCCTGACATTATAGACCCAATTCCCCAGGGAAAGGACAAAATTATTAGTTCACCAGAGGACCAGTCCCACTGATGTAAAGGCTTAGTGGTAGATGCTATGGTTATGGCAGCTTCCACAAAGAAGAAACTCACAGAGGAGAGTCCAACTGTCCATCCTCCAAACCAGGAGTCTCAGATGATGGACAGATTTGGGAATCAGGTCTATGCTTCAACGACCTTTGCCATATGGTCATTCAACTTCTTGGCACATTTTACCCATCTTCAGAGGGACCTGATTACTGAGCGCTCAGGCACCTTGGCAGGAGCAGTGACTGACGAGTTATGCGATAAATTTGCCTCCCAGCTTGCAACCCTAGAATCGATATCCAACTCGTCTATGAGGGTGATTGCTCACACAGCTGAAGGGATGGCCAGGGCAGCGGGTACAGGTGTTGCCATTAGGCGCCACTCCTGGATGTGGTTGTGTGATTTTGCGGACCCCTTTATGTCTTCCTTCATCAATGCTCCTGTTGATTCTACCTCTCTGTTTGGCCCCAAAGTCAGGACACATTAGCCAGGTGTGAGAAGGATGGAAAGACCCTTTCTGCTGTGGATGTGCATTTTTCCACTCCTCAATGACCTTAGTTCAGGAATCAGATAAGTGAGAAGATGTGGTTCAGGAAGTCCCAAAGGCCTTTTCAGGACACACGTGGTGAGTTTTCCCCCTGGGCAGAGTGGAGAACTCATCTGGAAGATGCCCCTCCAGTGGCAGAGAGGGCCCATGTAACCAGGGTTCCAGGGATTCCTTCTCTGGATAACCCTACCAGCACTCCTGAGCACCGGCCCGAATGCCTACCTCTGGAGGTAGTCAGGGGAAGACTCTCTCTGCACCATTTAACCTGGCACTCAATAACATCAGATTCCTGGGTGCAGATGATAATTACCAGAGGTTACCATATTCCCTTTGATCTCTATCCCAGGCTGCAAAGGCGAATTCCTGACATTCCACCCAGTCAGAGGGATTCAGCAGCACAAGAAATTCAAAAGTTGCTTCAAAAGAGAGTCATCCAAACAGTCCCATCCAGACCAAATAGGATCCAGATTTTACTCAAGATTCGTTTTAGTGCCAAAAAAGACAGGGGACTGGAGGCCAATTCTAGACCTCAGTGTCTTGAACAAGTTTGTTCAACAGACAAAATTCCAGATGGTCACAGTACAGTATATCCTTCCATTTCTGGAGAAAGATGATTGGCTGTACTCTATAGATCTTCGGGATGCATATTACCACATAAAGATGGACAACTGCTCCAGAAGATACCTCCACTTCCAGCTGGGAGCCAGTCACTACTTATTTATTTATTTTATTTATTTCCAGTTTAGTTACCGGGGAAGTCCACTGGGCCAACATGACCCATTTTCAGTGGAGGCCCGGGGAGAAAAGCTCCAAGAAAGCATTGTACAAATTCAGTTGCAATAAAATACAGGAGTATACAAGATAAAATTGTAAAGAGAGTTAAAAAATAAGAATATTCACAAGCAGAGTTAGCAGAATTCATAGAGAGAGAGGTTAAGGGTTATACAGTTTCCTTTGAGCAATGGCACTGAAGTGCTGAGTGTGGAATTAATTTAATTAATTTTGAGCACTGCTCTTTGGTCTCACCACAGCCCCCAGGGTGTTCAAATGCATGGCAGTGGTTGCAGCTCATTTAAGGCTACAAGGATTCCTTGTGCTTCCCTATCTAGACGATTGCTCCTCACCACCCCCAACAAGCATCTACTGCTTCATGCCTTGGACTCAGTCCTAGACCTTGCAGATTACTTGGGAATTTCAATAAACAGGGAAAAGTCAAAGCTGTGTCCCACTCACAAAATAGAATTCATTAGATTAACATTCAACAGAAACTCCTGCATGGCTGCTCTACTTCTTTCCTTCCTAAGGTGGTATCAGACTCAAATATTAAGTAAACTATAGCTCTACCAGTTTTCTTTCCAAATTTCTCAATTACTCTTACTTGGGCCTTTGTCCTCCCTTTTTTCTGGCTTTGTCCAGATTTTTTTTATTGTGTGGTTGAGAGGTAATAGTTAAATACATTAAATACCCGGATGACTTCCAACCCTGCAATGTAGAAGAACACTGTAGACTGAATTTCTGGGGCTTGTTCCTTGTTATACAGCTCAAACTTCTGAACCCAAACTTGCCAATTTTTCCAAAAAGTTATGATTTAGCTTGATAGTTTCTAGTGGTTATAACACATTGATTGTGAAAATGAATGCAGACATTTGTTTTAAAAAAGAAAGACGTTTATTGTTCTTTTATGTGAAAACTATGAGAAATGCAAAATTATTCTTTCATTCATTCACTACTTTTTCTGATTATCAGTTTAATCCATTGCATGGCTACAGGGCATCCTTGTACTTACTAGGTACAAAGCATAGGAGATAATCCCGAATGGGTCATGAACTCATCACAGGTTACAAACAACTACTCATTCTCTCCCAGCACACACATCTGTGACCGACTTTAAAACTTATGCCTTTGGGGTCTTTGGATTGTGAAAGAAATGTAGTACACCCTTGTATGAAATTTTAATAGCAAAATATCAAAGCAAACTTCAAAGACAAACAAACATGATGGCTACTAATACAACTGTATCACATGGGTGTAATATGGTAGTTGTACATAGAATGCAAAATGCACATCCAGTAGCTGAGAAGGAAAATCTGGAACTGTGGACTTGTAAGCAGTATATCTAAATGACAAAATAATGAAGCTGATTCAGAATTTTTAATTTAACTACCATAAGGAGACTTTGCACATAATTACTGGGCATGGTGTAGACTACTGAAAACTACAGATACAATACATTTTTGATACTGTTCAGTAAAATTATAATAAGGAGTTGTACTCCCTGAGCCTCCACTTTGAACAGGTGATGGGATACAGTTGTAAACAGGGTACTCAATTGCATAGGACAGACACATTTTAAAAGCCAAATGCCATATCTCACACAATTTGTAAACCAGCAACAGTTCCTAAGAATACAGGCATAATGTATAAATTGCAGTCAGTGGCAATGTCCATAATTCATAAAAGTATTAAATGTGAGCTGCGTAGAAGAGGCTGACTTTTATACTGATGAAACTGCAGTCTGACGTCACCTTCTAAGTCATTTATGCACACAGTATACTCACAATGACAATATATTGCTTTGTATTACATATCTGGGCAGCACCATCAGCCTAAAATGCAAAAAAAAAACTGCACAGGACATGAGTCTTTGTCCCATAACTACTTACAGTGCATACTGGCTGTTTAGCACAACTGTATACAGTATATTAAAGGTAAAGCTGCAGTGGTGTACAGATGTGCACACTGACACTGCACAGTAAGTACACAGCAGTAGTGAGCAGTTATAGCATTTTTGTTTCATCCCATGTTATGTCGACATGTAGAAGTAGTTTGGCTGATTTCATGAGGGATAGTCCATCCAAGGCTGCATCCTGAATGATGACCCAGTCAGCAGTCGGTTATGTAGGTAATGCATTCCTTATCACCCTCTTCATCCTCCAGGTGAGCAGATTAAGACTTGTTAGTAGAAGCTGGATATATACAGTCTACAAGAGATTCATATATTGTGGATCCAAAATCATTGCAAACTATCTTTGGTCACTTTTAGACATATTTATATTGCTAGATATAATACAAAATTAGCCCAACAGCACAACAAGTAGAGTTCCTTTCTCATTGCAGTCTACATATGAATGTTTGCTTGGTGCTTTGGTTTCTTCCTATATCACAAAGATGTTTTGTAAGTGAGATGGCAATCATCTAACGTAATCCTTGGGGTACAGGCAGTGATGGAGTGAATGTATATGCATGTGCATCCTGCAACGGTTTGAAGCTCTATTCAGTAGAAGTTTCTGAGCCTTGTGCCCACTGCTTGCTAGGATAGGCTCCATTTTTCAGTATTCCTGACTTGGATTAAGCAGGTAATTGATTAATGAATGAATGAATGAATGAATAGATATAATACAGCACATGCAGTTGTCTAACATAGCTAAGCTGTACAGCATCCAGACCTCAAAAACAGCAATATATAAAGAACTAAAAGATGTACTTAGCTGCTGGATCTAGAGTTGTCTCTGAGATGCATGCCCTCAGCTCTTGGAGGCAGTGGGAACGGTGTTGCTGCAGGTTGTTCCATCTGTAACACTACTTTTCAATGCTCGTTAGAATGGTCACAACAAAGGAGAGGCGCTGGCCAGTATTCCATCATACATTACAGCACTTCAAATGCCGTGCAACATCTCCCACAGCACTTCCAAACAACTGTAACTGATGCAGCTTGAGGAATTCCTTTGAAGGTGCTCAGGTATTTCTATTAGGCATTTCCAACTCAAAATACAGGCCAAACTTGCAGCAGAATACCAAAAGTTGGAAGTAGGCCTGTTTTCTAGGGGTGGACGGTCAATATAACAGTAAATCATAACGATTAAGTTTTACACACTGCATATGTCTTCTTTCCAGTGCAGAAATGTCATTATCTGTATCTTAGTCCCCATGAACACAGGTGCTGGTCTTGTATCCTCATTCTTTTTTCAGCTCATCTTATGAGTGCCTCCTATCCCACTTGGATGTGTGTTATTTAGTATGTAATGCCTCTTAACTATTGACCATTTGTTATCAGAGATCATTGGCAAAACATCATTTAAAATGTTTCTTTTAGTTATAGTAAGCTGTAGTTCATTTATTTTACCTCAAAATAAATCTGACACTTAATTGTCTTCTTAAACTCCCCAGTGTTTCTTAAAAATGGATTCCAGGGAGTATGCAGCCAGAAATTAAAAAAATGATCAGATTATGAAATTTAATAGAAAGAAAATGTTAAGGAACGCTGCAAGAGACCTGTAAGACTGAAAGTGTACATCTTCAACTTCAAATTAGAGGAGTTTACTGCATTTCAAACAACTTCCTGAAAGTGGAACATTAAACTAATTTTATAAAGATCTGAAATACTTCTCAATGCCCTTAGCACTGCCAGAGGAATAGACCTTTACAACACTTTCATCAGCTCCTATGTCATTGTCCTTTGCAATCATGTCATAGCAAGGAATTTAAATGGAGAAAAAGCCAAGCACTTCTGGTGTGTTTTCTTAACTTAGGCCCTCAGGAATCTAATTTGGTCCCATCATATTGCAGCTTTTCTTCAGTTAAAATTTGTTTGCAAGGATGTGTTTCAGTTTGTAGAGAAAAATACAATGAAACAGCAAGGACCAATATTTGTACCTTTTCTGGACTGACAGTCTGTGGATAGAGCACAGAGATACAAATCCTTGCAGGTTTCAGATGATGAGGTTCAAGTGGATGAGAGGAAAAGAAAAGTATCTCTTCCTTCAATCTATTCTTAAGAAGAGGATGATTTCTATACAAGGCAAATCAATTCTCCCAAATTTTAGGATTCTGATAAGAAAAATTTTCCACCCAATCTTCATAATCTCCACTAGAAGAGATTTCTATTACAAAAATTTCTGTTTCATGGACGAATGTTTGACTGACCTGGTTTTCTCTCACATATCAAAGACATGCAGTAGGTAGATTGGACAGTCTAAACTGGCCATAGGTGTGAGTGTGGGTTAGAGTGTGAGGGGTGTGGAAGAACTACTGTGGCAGGGTCAACCACCCAGAGGTGTAAATCTTGGCTCAAAATGATTATCACTGATGAAGTGACATCCTGACCCCATGTGCAAAAATGAGAAAGAGGGGTTGTGCATGGATGGATGGATGGACTTTCATAAAGGGAAAAGCTTTCAGGATGGTGAGTCTACAAATTTTGCTCCCTTTCATGGATCAGGCTCTTATAGGTTCTTAGATTACTACTAGGCTAACTGCCTTTCAGGACTATTTTAAGTCTAGCCAATTAACCCATGTGAGAATCAAACCTTGCACTTTGTATCTGTAGGATAACCACCTTAACCATTAAGCCAACCTCCCAACCCATCTGGTTACCTAGGCATGGAAAATGTATATCTTCACATTTCAGTGAGATCTTCTCACAACAAACAGTTCATATTTCAGAGTGCATTTCACTTCTGCATCATCCCCAGAAGAATTAAAAAGCTCAAGAATTTATGGACATCATGAAGCACAACATAACCATCTTTCCCTATCTAGATAACTGGGTAGTAGTGGCAATAAAAACGCTATTGGTTTAACACATCAGTCAGATCACTGCACTGTTCCACTCTTTTGGAATAATAGTAAATGTCAAAACATATTATCTGAAGCCTTCACTATCAGTACCTTTTCTAGAGGCAGACAAAAACTCAGTATGGATGAAACTGAACAAACATATAAAATGCAAATAAGCAGATATTTATTCTGTCTTGCTATAGTTTTCTTAGTAACAGACCATAACTGCAAGCCAGATTATAAAGTCATTGACGTGCATGTCTTCTTGCACTCTCCTGGTCCTCCAGGCAAGATTACATATAAAGATGATACAGTGGCATCTCAGAAACATTTGGAATCATTCAGTAGATCCTCTGGATGTCATTATTCCTATCACATAAGACATAAAGATGTAATTCTTACTCTAAACACACATGGTGAATTTATCTGTAGGAAAGTTATTATTTATGATCACCATCTAAACTGCACTGCTTGACCAGTGACTCTTTGGATTATGTTTAGGGAGTCAACAACATTTGCGACCAAGGTAGCTAGTCCCATCATTTGAAACCACTCCATATTAATATGAAGGACATTAAGACAGTCTATAAATGGTTGGTTGACAAGCTCCCATTCAGCTATGCCACCTCCACTTGAAAATCAGCATAAACAATACCACAGTGATGTGGTATATCAACAAGAAAGCTGAAATAAAAACTTTTTATCTTAGCAAATACATACTCCAGACTTTGGAATAACCTCTGCAAAATAGTCTCCAATGTACAATATCAACTGGTAGGCACAGTGAACAGAAAAAAAAATACTTTGACATATTAACTGAAACTAGACTGATTCATTTTTTATCAAATTGCACAAATATGAGGCTTTCCAGAAGTAGATGTGCTTGCTATCTACCACAGCAATCGATTCACAACATTATGCTTCTTTATGTCTCTTCAGACATGTGCCTTCTCCTTTCAGTGGAACTAGCCCCTGATGTACACCCTCCCCCTTTTCCATTAATTCAGAATTTCTTCTTCAAAGTAAAACAAGACAAGACCTGCCTGATTCTTCAGCTTCCTATTGGCCCAAACAACCTAAGTCTTTACTGCCTTCTTCTTCTTCTTTCGGCTTTTCCTGTTTAGGGGTCGCCACAGCAGATCACCTGTCCGCTCATGATTGGCAGTGGAGTTTTACAGTGTCAAGTTGCCAGCCCGGCACCCAACCTTTCACAGAAGGCACGCACATGCACACACTCACACCTAGGGCCAATTTAGAGTGTCCAATCCACCTACAGCATGTCTTTGTGATGTGGGATGAAACCGGAGCACCCGGAGGAAACCCACGCGACCACAGGGAGGGCATGCAGACTCCGCACAGAAGGCACCCCAGCCAAGGATCAAACTGGAGAATCTCTTGCTGTGAGGCAGCAATGCTAACTGCTGCACCACTGTGGCCCCCTTAAGTCTTTACTGCCAATGAGCTTATTTCTGTCTCTCCATGGCCGTCACCTCTGCACAAGTCATTGTTAACCAAACAAGAGGGCAGCGTATTACATCCCAGTCTGAGAAGTCTGAATATATCATTTTATAGGATATAATTCTAATTAATCAAAGCAGCATTTTTTACACTTTTTAAAAGTTATAAGATATATCAAAAGGCTTTATACATCCTGGATGATGATACAATGTCTATCTTCCTGATCTGTCCACCTGGATTACGATATAATGTCTGTCCTTTACACTGTCCCTAATCAGGATTTCTAGATTATCAATACTTCTTAGGATGGCACATTGGAGCAGCAGTTAGCACCGCTGGTTTACAATGTCTGTTTCTCTTGTTCAGTACCTGTGTTGGGAGGAGGGGCATCTGTGCAGGGTCTGCTCATCTTTTTTCTGAGTGCTACAGTTTCCTCCCACATTCTACATATGTGCTGTTGTTGCTCTTCCTCGAAAAATTGCACACAGCTGTACATGCAGTGTGAGTATGTGCATAAATGTCCTGTGAGGAGCTAATGACTCATTCAAGATCAACCTCTAGGGAGGCCTTGCATGGGCTGAGTGTTGGGATAAGCTCTGACTCTGCATTGGTTTAAGACAATAATCGGAGAATACATGAATAAATGAATGACACCAGATGTCATTATTTCAAATATGTTTTATTCTTCAATTAAAGTTTGTGTTTTTGCAGTTAGAGTGTCTGTATTATCCACAGATCACACCTCATTCTTCCACAGATAATATTTTTGAAGGAATATTTTACTTAAAACCTCCAAGAAGACAAATTATTCCTCTTTGTTATAAGTAGTTTGTTTGAGAAGACAGCCTTACTACACATTGAAACCAACAACTTCAGCAGTTAAAAAAAAAAAAAAAACATTTCATGCAAGGTACTCTTTCTAGTTACAGTTACTTCTGGCAGAAGGATTTCAGAATTACAACCTCTCTATGTAAACCACCTTAGTCTGTGTTTTACGTTAAAGGGTCTTATTGAAACCAAATTCATTTTTCATGCCAAAAATATTTCCAATAGTATTTCGCAATAATTCTATAGTAGTCCACTTACAAGGTTCTTTGTAAACAATCAAAAATAGTTGACGGCAGCACCGACAAACTGCATGTCCACAAACAACTGAGATAATATGCATGAAACACAAAAGATTTCAAAATGGCTGATCATGTATTTCTATCTTTTAAAAAGATAAATGAAGGCCTATTGTTAAAGAAAAAGACTGTTTCTGAATGGCTGGCACATGGTGTTATCTTGTGCTATAATAAATAAAATAAATATCTTCAATGTCCAGAGAGAGAGAGAGAGAGAGTTCATTTTATTGTACCAGCAGGCAGCAGCAGCATATTTCAGTAATGGCTTCACAAGACATGTTACAAGGTGTAGCATATTCTGCTATGAACACCTTCCCAAAATACTGTAAGTTAGATGCACATTCCAGTGGTAGAACACAATATGGCATGGTTGTGTTTTAGGGCTCATATAACTTCCTATGAGCATAGTAGTAGCTCTGCTTGGAAATATAACTATTGTGATTTGTTTTAGCTTGAATCTCCCTTAAGAAGGTGGCACAGCTGTGCGTAAGAATACTTACAATACCATAATTTTATCCCTTAATAAAAAGCTTACTCATTATTATATAATGACTGGCCATTAACATTCTAAAATGGGCATGCTGATTGGCCATCCCAACCAGCGTGCCCATTGTATATACCAATGGAAAAAGGTCCGGCCGCCAGGACTTTTTTCCGTTGGTATATTCTTTAATTTTAACTTTTTTTCAACAAAAATAAAAACAAAATTTGTAGTCTGGACTCTGGACATATGAGAGAGACACTATGCAGAAAATTCAAGGGAAATCAGGTACTTTGTTTAAAACTAAAGACACGTACCTGATTTCCCTTGTATTTCCTCCATTCTGTCTCTCTCCTACCCTAAACTTCCCGAGACTTTTTTTTTAATTAAAAAAAAAAAAGAAAGGAAAAGTGGAGCAACAGAGATCTTCTTTTCTCTGTTGCTTACTTTCTCGAGCACTGATGTACTGGGTATGCATGGAAACGCAAGTCCCATACACATGCGCAGCATATCAGCACAAGAAGCAGTATACCACCAGCCGCAGAAGAGCAGTAAAGCGCCATTATACAAAGACATTATTTAAGAAAAGTATTTTTTTCTTAAATAATGTCATTGCATAATAGCAATAACCAATTCCGTGGTTGTAGTATATTGAAATTTACCAATGTTTGGCTTTATTTAATCACTCGGGCTTCTCCCTCGTGATTAAACCATGCCAACTGTTGGTAAATTTCACTATACCACACTGACGTCATTGGTTATTGCTATATTATCTACTTTCATAACATTATTTTTACACAGTTAATAATTCCTCATTTAATTATATTTAGTTGTTTGTTAACAAAATAAGCATACCAGAGTCATAGGTTCCAATGAGGGCCTTATGGAGCTTGAAGAACTGAAGGATAGCAATGCTGACTGTATATTGGTGTCATACGTACTAATCATAGTTTGAAGGAATAATGAAATGAGGCAAGTGTCGGCCTCATAGCCTTAGCTATATGGGTTATATCCTGCCAAGGATATAACAGCCAACCAGTTTTCAAAGCTTCAGGACACTCTGAATGCACCCAAACTGTCAGTCATCTCTAGCTGAGCTGACTAAAAATGTTTGGAAACCAAGCCCTTCAGTGCTTTCCTGCCACCAAAGAGTACACTACTCTAAGACTTTTGTGGATCAGCAGTTGGCTTGTGCTGTTCCTTTGTTGGGTAGATAAGTCCTATTTGGGAAGAAAAACTTTTAGTTATGTACTCACCATAACTTCAGATGTTTGGGATCCATCTCGCCTACATTCTGAATGATGGGTTCGGAGCCGATCCCTCGGCTCCGACTCGGCACGCTTATGCCAAAGAGCGAAGTCTCTTATTGGCTGAGCTTACTATATCCCAGGATGCACCACTACCAGTCCCCCAGATCTAGTTTGTCCGCATACATGCACACATGCATACCCTGCTTATATAACATCGTCAGATGAAACAAGATAAAAACAGTGGAGCTCAAAACCGCTCAATCTCTTCTGATCTGCAAGGCCGGCGGAAGGAGGGTGGGTATCAGGAATGTAGGCGAGATGGATCCCAAACATCTGAAGTTATGGTGAGTACATAACTAAAAGATGTTATGTGATCCTATCTCGCCTACATTCTGAATGATGGGACAGCGTCCATAGCACCTGAATCCTGGGTGGCTCACTGGAAAACACTCCTGAGTACCGTGGAACCAAATGATGCTCGTCCTTTAGATGCCACATCCAATTTGTAGTGGGAAATGAAAGTGTGCGGGTTGGACCAAGTAGCCGCAGCACAAATTTCCGATATAGCGAGCTTGGAATGAAAGGCTATAGAAGTAGCCATAGCTCTGGTAGAATGAGCTTTGATAGATGATGTAAGATGTTTATTCAAGAAGAATAGGCCTGAGTTATGCAATCTCTGATCCATTTTGAGATTGTAGCTTTTGTGATGGTTTGGCCCAATTTATTATCTGAGAAGGACACAAACAACTGGTCTGACTTACGGTTGCTGAGTCCTGTCTAAATAGAAGCGTAATTGCCTGTGAACATCCAATTTATGGAGAGTGTATTCTGCTTCATTAGAGAATTTTGGAAAGAAAACTGGTAGTTCTAGAGATTGTTGAAGACAGAAACTAGAGCAGACCTTTGGGACAAAGGATGGATTAGGCCTAAGTGATACTCTATCTTTGTGGAAAATCAAGTACGGTGGTTTAATAGACAGGGCTTGAAGCTCTGAGACTCTTCTTGCAGAAGTAATAGCCACTAAGAATGCCGTTTTCCAAGACAGATATTTTAATTCGCATGTAGCAGCCGGTTCAAAAGGGGGAGATGTTAATGCGCAAAGCACCAAATCAAGATCCCACGGAGGTGCAGGATGAAAAACTGGTGGTCTTAACAGACTCGCACCTTTAATGAATGTTTTGCATAGTCTGCTGCTCATCAAAGGAGGATCCGTGGATTCATGGAATTTAGAGATAGCAGCTAGTTGAACTTTAATAGTTGAGACAGAAGATCCCTGATTAAACAGGGATGTTAAGAATTTCAAAACCTCTGGGACAGGAGCAGTGATAGGGTCTAAGCCCTTGAGTTGAGCCCAGATAGCAAACCTCTTCCACTTACTGAGGTACAATTTGTTAGTGGTGGGTTTGTGGGCCAAGATAAAATGTGAACAACTTCCGGGTCTAGTGTGTGACTTCTAACTAAGGTTGGAAGTGGAGGAGCCAAGCTGTCAATTTCAGAGATTGAAGGGACTGATGCCAATGTCCCGACTGATGGATTAGCAAATCCGGGATCAGGTCTAAGGTCCACGGATCGTCCACTGCATGCTTCTTCAGGTAAGGAAACCATATCTGACGAGGCCAGTATGGGGCAATCAGAATCATTGAAGACCCTAGTTGAGAAGCTTTTTGAATAACTTTGGGAAGGAGTGGAATTGGAGGAAAGGCATAAAGTAGCCCTGTCGGCCAAGGTTGTGCTAGAGCATCCATGGCTGGTACTTCCTGATGTGGAATCAAGGAGAAGAACCTTTGGCACTTGGTGTTTTGTGGAGTTGCAAATAGGTCGCAGCACGGCGCCCCCCATCTCTTGAAAACCTGGGCTGCTACTGTGCGGTTTAGAGACCATTCGTGAGGAGAGAGAATTGTCCTGCTTAATTTGTCCGCCAATACATTTGACTTTCACGGGATGTGGGTCGCTACCAAGAAGCGGTTGGTAGCTACAGCCCATTCCCACACTCTCATGGCCTCTCTGCAAAGGGGATACGATCTGGTCCCTCCTTGTTTGTTCAGATACCAAACCACCGACATGTTGTCTGTGTGGATGGCGATGATGCCCTGAGGAAGAAACTTGTGTAAGGCCTGTAGGGATAGAAGTACAGCCCTCATCTCCAACACGTTGATGTGGAGAAGAGCTTCGTCCGGAAGCCAGGAGCCCTGAACTAGCCTGCCCAGACAATGCCCCCCCCACCCTATCTGGGAGGCATCTGTCGTCAGGGTAACCACTGGAGGGGGGAGAACAAAGGGTTTTCCCTGATCCAAGTTGGATGTTTGAAGCTACCAGCGAAGGTCCCTTTTGCATATTTCCGTAATCATGATGTGATGATTGAGGGGAAGATCCTGAAAGGACCATTGAGTTGACAAGAGCCACTGAAGAATCCTCATGTGTAACCTTGCTAGAGGAACTAAAAGAACCGTGGCAGACATTGAGCCTAGAACCTGTAGGACCATCCTGGCTGGGGCTTTGGATCTCGAGATCAGAGCTTGTACTTGGCCCTGTAAAGTTCGGATCCTTTCGGCAGGAAGAAAGACGCGCATCAATCTTGAGTCTATCTCTGCTCCTATAAACTTTATGCGCTGAGAGGGCAGCAAGACAGACTTTGACCAATTGAATGTAATCCCTAGGGAAACACCCAGGGAGATGGTGGCTTTGAGATTGTCCATTAGTAGATGCCTGGTGGTGGCAGTCAGGAGCCAGTCGTCGAGATAGGGAAACACTTGGAATCCAAGACTCCTCAGGTGAGCCGTCACTACTGCCAAACACTTGGTGAACACCCTGGGGCCTGTGGTGAGACCAAAGGGCAGAGCACAAAATTGGTAATGACTGACTCCCAGGCTGAAGCGCAGATACCTTCTGGACGCCTGATGTATCGGTATGTGATAATAGGCGTCCTTGAGGTCTATGGAGCACATCCAAACATCCTTCTCCAACAACGGGAGAATGGATTGCAACGTGACCATTCGAATTTGGATTTCGTGACGGATTGGTTCAGTCTGCTGAGATCCAATATTGGTCTCAGGTCCCCTGTCTTTCTGGCACTAAAAAGAACCTGGAGTAATTTCCTGATCCGATCTGGTCTGTGGGGACCGGTTGGATGACTCCTTTTTCTAGCAGCTTTAAAGCTTCTGCGGCTGCTATTTCCCTTTGACTGGGTGGTGGGTCCGGGATTCTCTTGGACGGAGGGGTGAGTATTTGAATGGGATGGTGTAACCTCCGGCAATTATCCAAGCACCCATCTGTCCTGAGTGATTGACTCCCAGGCTTTTAGGTGCTTGGCAACGACACCCGACTGGCTCGAGCAGCACAGCCGGGCAATCCCTCATGTCGTGTGGGAGGCTGAAGAGCCACGAAAGGACTCGCGGTCTCCAGAATTGCGGGCCCTCTGCCGCCTCTGGGACGGCGTCTCCCTGAAAAATTTCCCGCCTCTGCCTCTGGACGGGGAATCTTCCTGCTGTTGGGAGAAAAACTTGCGAGATTTTCGAACCACATTTTCCCTCCTTTGGCCTTGGGGTAAGGCCGAAAGGGAGTGGAATAACGGGCCCCTATGGCAGATAACGTTTTCCCTCTTGCTCGCAGCGGTAAGGGTGTCTTTCACCTTGGGTCCAAACAATGAGGACCCATCAAAGGGAGCGTCGGCGAAGGAAGACTTGAAGGCCTCCGAACTGACACAAGCGGAGCCAGGCTTGTCTACGAGAGCCACGCCTGTGCCTGCCGCTTACCCGCCTTCGGCCGCATAGGAAATGAGCCTCATGGACGAGTTAGCAATTGACGTAAGGATAGCCAACTGAGAGCTAACGGACTGGGCTAGCTGCTCAGGTAGGTTACCCGAGAGGGAATCTGACAACTCCTTGACCAGATCCCTCTGAAGCCTGGTAAAATGTGCCAAATAATTCAGAGACCTTAAGGTAAAGGCCGCTGAAGTCAGGGTGCGCTTCCGCACCTATCCATACTCCTAGACACCCTATTAGGAGGATGGATGGACGTTGAAGCCTCTGCCACGCCCTGTTGTGTAGCAGATGCCACCACCATGGCATCTACAGCCACGCCTTTAGTAAGCAACTCCTTCTCGGGGAGCAGATAAAAATTTATTTGGACGAGAAGGGACTGGTTCCACGGTATCTGGATGTTCCCACGCCCTTCGACAAACTAAATCCAGAAGCTCGTCGAAGGGCGGAGACACCCAGGAGGCGGAGGGCTGAGCCCCAAAGGCCTTGAGGAGCACTGATTCGTCAGCAGAGGGGGGTTTGGATATCCAGCCGCCTCGTTGTTTGAGGATCTCTAAGATGTCTGCAAATGAGACATCATCCGAGGACGACTTCGCATCATCCATATCAGTGTCCGATGTAATAGACTCGGGGGAGTCCACGTGCTTCCTCTTGCACGATCTCTTCCTTGGGGGTTCCTCTGAAGACAACTCCGAAGAACCCTCAGGAGGAGGGGAACCCACACTGGGGGTAACCTCAGGCCTCGGGGCTCCGCTGGCTACGGACAGGGGAACTGCCAAAGACCCAGTCTCCACGCCCAGGGAAGGTGCTGGTAAAACCGGAGAGATGGCCGAAGAGGACTTGGCCAAGGCACTCCTCATGGCCCTGAAAGCCGGACCCCCAGAATCCTGGGAGTGTCCGGACTCTGGAGCCGTGATAGCCGACGGAAGTCCCGCAGCCGAAGCACCGAGGGGGAGGCTCGGAACCGAAAGCATAGGTCCCGAAACATCACCCCCGGGTCCAGCTGAAGAAGTCCGTGTACTAACTTCGGACCCGAAGGCCCGGGTTGGAGTAAGGGTCGGAGCCGACCCTGAGATCTCCACCGGCTCCAACAGCACCTGCTCCGACGGAGCCGAAGCGGTCGGAGGAGGAATGGCAACGGGGTGGGCCAAGGTCATCGGCTCCGAAACCAGCTGGGTCGGAACCGAAACAAATTTTTGGAAGACTGGGGACTGGAACAGTCTTTGGAGCACCCTGTCTATATCAGAATCCGACATCCTCGAAGACCGAGAGGAAATAGAACGGGTTCGAGAAGGTCTCTCCATCGGCCCCAAAGGGCTAGGGGACCGGCTCCGAGGTGACTCGATGAGTATCGGCGCCGAGGGAATACTCACAGCAGATTCCATCGGTGCTGAGGTAGACTTCGGCGCCGAGGAGGAAGTGTCTGAGCGGGCGACCCTTGTCGGCTCCGAGAGCAGGGGAGCGGCGAAGGTGACCGCCTCGATGCCCCAGCCATCGGCTCGAAGCCAGAGGAGTCGATACTGGTGGCATCGAGGCAGACCGTTCAACCTCGGCTCCAAGTCTTTGGAGCCCAAGGAGAGGCCTGCCTAAGTTTCTTGGCAGTCGGGTCCGACGGACTGGTCGGAACCGAAGCCCTTTTCTTTTTGGTTGGAGCAGGAGAGGATGCCAAGGCTTCTTCAAAGGAAGGTTTAACTAACCCCTTAAGAATCAATTTATTTTTCCTCTCCTGGAGGACCCTTGAGGAAAAAGCGTGACATACACTGCATGACTCCTGCAAGTGCTTTGCCCCGAGACAATATACACAGAGCGAATGATCGTCTGTGATAGACATTTTAAACCCACATTTCGAACATTTTTTAAAGCCCGAAGGCCTAGGGGTTTGAGACATGATGATACACAATTCTAGTCACTCTGACAGGAAAGTACACTAAATTTTTACTGCTGATAAATCTAAACTTACAGTAATAACTAATGCAAACACTTCCTGTAAAAAGAACAGGTAACTCTAACCAATTATAATTACTAGAGACCCTGTAAAGTATTAAGGTTGACAGTCCGGGAAGGCCCTGGATGGAGGGGGGGCCGAAAACAAACTGAACCCAATCACACACAACAATTTAACAATCCAAATCATACACAAAGTTAGCGATAGCCGTTAAAACAGCTTTTGTGAGCAAAAACAGCAAAAAACTGACAGAAAAGTTAGTTAATAAAACTACTCAGCCCAGCCAGCTCGAGACCACGTCTTCGCAGGGAAGCGGCAAACGAGATCTGGGAGACTGGTAGTGGTGCATCCTGGGATATAGTAAGCTCAGCCAATAAGAGACTTCGCTCTTTGGCATAAGCGTGCCGAGTCGGAGCCGAGGGATCGGCTCCGAACCCATCATTCAGAATGTAGGCGAGATAGGATCACATAACATCTTCATTTTTAACAATGTGTTTGTTTTATAACACTTTCCTGTTCAGGAAATTTATTTTACAGCTAGGAGTTTGTGTTTTAATGGACTGTCAAGGGACTATATTGTAGCATTAAACAAGAGCACTCTTTTTTCCTGTCAGTTTAAAAGTTGTTTACAGTATGTGAAAACAATTTTTTGTGGAGAAACTATGCTTATTTTACTTTTTGTGACTGGCAAAATGTTTTAAAATGTGCTTTTCTGTGCTTTATCTGAAAATATTACTTTTAAACACTTTAAATGTTTACTGGTTTTTGCTGCTTGTTTTCCATGGCAAAGAGGCACCATTTTCAGCTTAACCATAGAGCAAACTGTTGACCCCCAAGGTCGTCCTTCTTCCTGTCACAGATAGATAAAGTTAAGCAAACAGCCTTTGCTATCACAGCAGGCTAACAATTTGCTTCAACCACAGGTAGGTGACTGCTGTATCCATTAGTTGTATCTCAAACTGTTCATCTTTTACACTGGATTCTTGTGGTGTAGCACCTACAGTCACTGTGGATCAAGGGTTAGCCACATCCTCTACGGCTGTTGGGAGTTGAAAAGGGAGAGCCACTCTCATCAGTCCTGGGAGAGGGAACAGGGAAGGCTTCTCTGTTTTGTCAGAATGTTGTGCCCATCCCTCGGGAAGCTGCTGCTGCCATTAATAACACAGTTGGCCCCATCTTTCCTGTCCAAAAAAGAAATGGAAAACTAAACATGGATATACTCCTCCTGAAATTTCCTTGAACAGGAGTAGTTTTTGCTTCTGACTCAGGATTTATTTCAGGCTATGGATCCTTCTTATAAAGTAGCCCCTGATAAAAGAAAAAAAAAAAGACATATTTTCCTGAAAAGATTCAAGTTTCTGAATCTGGAGAGGAAGATGAAAAGACAGATACAGGATTTTCTTCTTAGTGTCTGATCCGATTCAGATGAGAGCTCAATTTCTGATTCTCCCTGTGGGGGTTTCTGTTTCTCTGAAACTGGTTCCAGAACGTTCCAGTGTTTTCAGTGGGAGAACACTGAAGTTTCTCGCTCCCTCAGAAAATACTATAAGCTGTAACAGAATGAATTTCCAGAAATTTCACCCATGTTCTGTCATCTTTGGAGGATGTGTGTCTTAACTGCCTGCAATTTTCTTGATAGTCAGCCAGCTGTCCCTAAAAAGGCAGATAGGATGTATAAAGTTCCTCAGTCTTTTAAATTTTTTTACACTGTTCCCAAACCTGACCTAGAAGCTATAGCTTTAGTTAATCATTTTGCTACTAAACATTTAGTTAATTCCAGTCCTACTCTTCCTAATAAGGATGGTAAGATTATTTATATGTATGGGAAAAAGTATATGCTTCTGCAACTTTGATTTTCAGAATGTTGAATCTTCAGGCTTATATGTTACGATTTGTTCTCACTAATTGTGAAAGTATGAGGAATGTTTTGTCTGCAGTCTGTTCCTGTCAGAAAAATCATCTTTAAATAATTCAGTTTCTTCTATTGTACAAATCACTACTCATTGTTTGTAGTGTGTGTATAACTCAGTTGATACTTCTTCCAGGGCTATGGCCACTATTACTGTTTTGTGGAGGTTTGCCTGGCTGCTTTCCCAGATGATATTAAAAATAAGATTTAAAAATTTCCATTAGGACAGAGATTTAGTTTGTGGCTCCTCTGCTGAAGAGCTGATCAAAAAGTGTGATGAAAGGGGTAAATTGATGTATGGAATGTTTCAGCCCCCCCCCTCCAAATTTTCTAAGAGATTCTCTAAATCCTCCTCCAGTTGTGGAAAAAAAAATAAACAGTCTCAACAGAATGCAGGTAAATGACCTTTAAGAAGAAATGGCAAGGGAATTCCAAAAAGAATTCTGAAACCTCCCAAAAATCAAGGAACGTCCCCCTCCCACCCTGGCAGCCTCATTTCCCTTCCAAAAAGTTTGAATCTCCACTTCTGTCTTTATCAATGCATCATTTCAGACAAATGGGTTCTGAAGATCATTCATCAAGGTTACAGATGGCAGTAGGAGGCAACTTCTTCTTTAGAGGGGGTAATCCCTCATCCATCATTCCAGGCTCTCTTATTTCACTGTCTCATAGGTTCATAGGTTCATAGGTTGGTACTAGGCTATCAGCCCTAGGGCCTATACAAGCCTAGCCATAACAATTCCCTGGATATTTCTTCCCACAATATTTACTTCCCTGGAGCCCTGTCTAGCAGGGTGACTGACATGATCCCCGGGGTGAATTTCCTACCTCCCATGCAATCGTCAAGGTTCCTTTTGAAGAGCGCCAAGGAGGCGCTCTGCTTGACATGTATGGGCAGTCTATTCCAGAGTATGGGGAGTCTCTGGGTCAGGAACCTATCCCTCCAGCATGTTTTGTTCATTGTGATGACAAGGTTTAGATCCCTGGAGTGTGTGGTTCTGAGGGATTGGAATTTCTTTAAGTGGAGCATGTCCAGCAGCTCAGGGTTTGACATGGCCTTGTATGTTAAGCAGAGATCACCTCTGAGTAGATAGTATGCCACAGAGTATAGCTGGAGTTTTTTTAGATGGTCAGTATAGGCCATCTGCTTTAGGCCTGTGATTCTTTTAGTGAGGTATTTCTGCGGCTACTCCAGCTGTTGCAGATGTCTTGTGAGGTACATACGAAATGGGGCATTGTACTCTATAATGTGTCTAATGAGGGATGAGTACAGTGGGACAAAGACCTCCTTTTTTCTGGATGAAAAGCCCTTAGTGATGAGGTGTGCCACATAGAAGGATTTCCTGACTGTTGTGGTGATGTGGTTATCGAAGGTGAGACCACTGTTCACCTGTATCCCTAAGTCTCTCATCACACTTTCGGTGTTTAGTGTACTGCCACCTATGTGGTAATTCATGGGTACATGGTTTTTCCCACAGGGGATAACTATACATTTCTTGGCATTAAGCTTGAGCCCATGGCTCTGGCACCAAGCATCTGTTTCTGTAGGGCTGTTTTGTAGAATATCCACATTATTTGGGGATGCAATAATGGCTCCCAGTTTGCAGTCATTTGCAAACTTTGTTAGCCAGAGTCCCTTAGTGTTGGCCTGTACTTCAGAGAAGTAGATGTCAAACAAGAGCGGTCCCAGGACTGAACCCTGAGGTACTCCACTTGTCACTTGTCTGGAGCTGGATTTGGAGTCGGCTACATTTACAGTCTGGGTTCTGTCAGTAAGCCAGTTGGCAACCCAACGAGTGACGTAGGGATTTATGCCCAGCTTAATAAGTTTATCTATGATTCCAGAGTGAGGGATGGTGTCGAAGGCCTTGGCAAGGTCCAGATAGGCTGTGTGGACTGCCTTACCCTCGTCCACAGCTCTGGAGACTGATTCAAAGAAGTCAGTCAGGTTCAGGAGACAACATCGGCCCTTCACGAACCCAAACTGTGTGGGGTCTAGTGTTTGAAGGTTGCCAATGTCCTTGTTTATAAGTTCCATGATAATGCGTTCCATGCCCTTGCAGATTAGGCTCATCAGACTGATGGGGTGGTAGTTCCCAGGATCCAAGGTGGATCCCCCCTTGTGGAGTGGGATAACTGTAGCTGTGTGCCACTCAGTGGGCATGAAGCCTGAGGTGAGGCTATGATTAAACATGACACTTAGGTGAGGTGCCACTTCACTTTGTAGTTCATGTAGTACACAGCCTGGGATGTCATCTGGTCCCATGGATGCTGTATTCTTAGCTTTGGAGAGTGCAGTTTCTACCTGTGTAGCCGTGATTACCGGAATTTAGCAATCTTTTGGTATTGAGATGGGCCCTTTAGGGGGTGGGGGGTGGAGTTTGCACTAAATCGATCTGCCAGGATATTGGCAATATCCTTGGGATCAGTATATTTAATGCCATTCTGTTGTAACTCAGAGCATATCTGAGCATTGCCATTTGGATTCCTGACATAATTATAGAATGCCTTGTGGTTGTCTTTGGAATTTTTGGCAGTTTTATTTTCATAACTAGCTTTGGAGGATTTTATGAGAGATCTCAGCTTCTTACTGAGGCTGGTAAGGAAGTTTTTTGCATCCTGGGATTTTCCTCTTTTCTGCAACAGTTTCTTTCAGTCTCAGGGAGTGATACAACATCCCAGGTGGGGAAAGGTTTTTATTCAAGGATGTTTTTAGTGCAAAAGAAAGAAAGAAAATGCTTGGAGTCCACTTCTGGATCTTTCTTTCCTAAACCAGTTTGTGATAGTGCCCAGTTTCAAAATGACGTCTCTTCACAGCCTGTTAACCTTTTCTTTCTCATTTAAGTTTTTGGTAACATTAGATTAAAAGATATTTATCATCAGAGCACATCCCTATTCAGCCAGACTTCAGGATTTTTTAAGGTGTCTTGTATCTGGATCGCATTATCAGTTCTCTGATTTACCTTTTGGTCAATCTACTGCACCAAGAGTGTTTACAAAGTGTCTAGCTCCAGTTATAGCTCATTGTCAGGGTATAGGATCATAGGAAGTTACTAGGATAATTGCCCTAGGGGCCCTTCCAAGCCTAGCCAAGTTCTTACAATTATTTCCACGGTCAGCACCTATTGTTTCTGTTCAAAGGGGACACAGGTGGAACCACCAGGGTGAATTTACAATCACCCATCCAGTCGTCCAGATTGCGTTTGAAGAGGGCCAAAGAGGTGCTGTGTTTGAAATGAAGTGGGAGTCTGTTCAAAAGGTGTGGTAATCTCTGGGAAACAAATCTGTCCCTCTAGTAGGTTTTATTAATGTCGTATATAAGGTTAAGATCTTTAGAGCAAGTAACCTGGGTACCGTTCGACTTTATGGATATGCAGCATTTCCAGTAAAGCAGGGTCAAAGATTGCCTTGTATGCAAGGCAGAGATCACCTCTGAGTAGTCTGTATTAAATAGAATAAAGTGACAGGGATTTCAGACAGTCCACATAGGACAGATGCTGAAGGCCTTGAATTTTCCTTGTGAGGAACCTTTGCGGTTTCTCCAATTGCTGCAGGTGCTTGGAAATTTACATATCAAAAGAGGCATTGTACTCAATTATTAGCCTGATGAGGAAGAGTATAGGGAGGTTATAACTTCTTTTTTTGTGGAGGTAATGCCCTTACTTATGAGCTGAGCAATATAGAATGCCCTTCGTGCCACTATGGAGACATTGTGGTCAGAGGTAAGGTTGCTGTCAACCTATGTGCCCAGGTCTCTCACCACTGAGTGCGTACTTAACATGTTGCTATTGATGTGGTAGTTATCAGGAACATCACACTTACTAAAAGGGATGATAATACATTTTTTGCATTGAGATTAATGCCATGACTTTGGCACCAATCATTTGTTTGTGTAAGACCCTCTTATAGTATGTTGACATCATTTGGAGATTTTATGGCTTCTCCTAGTTTGCAGTCATTAGCAAACTTTGTCAACCACAGACCTTTCATTTTTGTTTGTACTTCAGAGAAATAGATTCCAAACAGTAGAGGTCCCAGGACTGATCCCTGTGAAACACCACTGGTTACAGGTTTGCTGTTGAAGGTAGATTCCCCTATTTTGACTATATGTGTTCTATCAGTGAGCCAGTTAGCAATCCATCTAACGATATAAGAGTTGATGGCTAGTTGGGTGAGTTTGTCAATGATGCCTGAGTGGGGGATAGTGTCAAACTCCTTGGCTATGTCAAGGTAGGCTATATGCACAGATTTCCCATCATCCAAGGCCTTGGCGACTGTCTTAAAGAAGTCCACCATGTTTAACAGGCTTGATCTCCTTTGACAAATCCAAATTGAGTAGGGTCAATTGTTTGGAGATTACCTATATCTTTGTTGATAAGGTTCATGATGATTCGCTCCATGGCCTTGCAGATAAGGCTAGTCAGGCTAATAGGTCTATAGTTCCCAGGGTCAGTGGAAGCACCACCTTTCCGCAAGGGAATAACGGTAGCTGTTTTCCATTCAGCTTATATGAAGCCAGTGATTAGACTATGATTGAAAAGAGTACCCAATGGTGTTGCTAATTCATGTTGGAGTCCATGTAGGATGCAACCTGGGATGTTATCAGGTCCCATAGATGCTGTGTTTTAGGTCTTAGAGAGGGCATTTATGACTTTCTGGTTAGAGATACAAGGTAGGGGACAGGTGTTAGGGATGACATGGGGCATTTGTGGGGGGGAACAGGGGAGTGAAGTTTTCACAGAACCTGTCAGCCAACAGATTAGCTATGTCCACAGGCTCAGTATATGTGGTATAATTAACTACCAGTTTGGCACAGATCTGGGCCTTTCCTTTTAGGTTATGGATGTAACTATAAAATGCTTTGTGGATGTCCTTCGTTGAGGAAGCTAATCTGGACTCATAGTTTGCTTTGGAGGAATTCACAAGAAGTGTTATTTGCTTGTTTAAGCTGAGGAGGAAGTGTTTCCAGTTTAGGAGGGCTGGCTCTCTCTTACTCTTAGACAGCAATTTCTTCCTCTTATTGTAAAGCCTGTTAATGGCAGTTGTCCACCAGGCAGGTTTGCAAAGCTTTGAGGAGCTTGTTTTGGTTCTACCAGGTATGGTCGAGTCAATGCAGGTATACAGGTGTTCATATAAAGCACTGGTGTAGAGCTCAGAATAGTTGACAGTTCCATCTGAGGGAGGAGATGCAGTGAAGCTATTTATAATATCCCGTAAGAGGTTATAATCTGCTTTGGAGAAGTTTTTTAGTTTAGTTGCTCGGGGGGGGGGGGTCAGATGTGATAGTTACTTCGAATAAGACCAATTTGTGGTCAGATCTCACCAGAGAGGACCTCACAGTGGGGGTGCTACAGTGGTCTGCCATATTGGTAAGCAACAGATCCAGGATGTTGGCACCCCTTGTGGGGGTGTCATCCAGGTGGCCCAGCGCACTGAAATTATCAAAATCAAGGAACCTTTGGGGAAGTGAGTTTGAGCATGAGTAATTTACCCAGTCAGTGCATGGGTAGTTAAAGTCACCCAATACCATGGTGTTTGGATGTATCTTGATAGACTCAAGTAGATACAAATAGGCAGAGTGGATGTCCTGATTCATGTTGGGGTCCTGTAGCTAGGAATGACTTGAATAGGTGTCCTACCAACATTTAATTGCTCCTGAAATGTCTCAAGGGAATCATACTGTTTAACCAATCTGGAGGTGTATTTATCTTTAATGAATATAGATGATCTGCCTGCTTTAGTTTTCACGCCTTCAGTTTGAGGTCTGAATGTGTGGAAGGAGGTGTAACCCTGTATGGCTGGGTGCTCTTCACAGCCTTGAAGCAGGTCTCTGTGACTGCACAAATGTCTACGTCTTTCAAAGTGAGGACAGTTCCAGTGAATGCAGTTTCATGTTGAGAATCCTAGTGTTTAGCAGCATAACCTTAAGGTTGTTTATAGATGGAGTTTTTACATTGGGAATTTTGTCCTTGTGACACTGCCATAAAAAAGGCACTATGGGGGTTGCTAGAGCTTTAGCCAGTAGCCAAAATTCCAGGGGTGAAACATGAAGACCATCTCTCTGGCAAAGCATCCAGGTCTGTCAATCATGTCATCCCAGGCTGACAGATAGTGAATCCCCTTCGAATGACACCAGAAGCTAAGCCATTTATTGAAGTCAGTTATTTTCTAATTCTGTTGAAGCATCATCCTAGGTAAAGGTATCCACATTTTCCATGTTTAGATGGCATGCTTATCTTTGCAGAGCATAGCTCTCAATTGTCCAGATTTTTGGTGAATGTCCATATTTTGCCTCTGTTTTGGTGTGTTCTTCATACAATTTGTGGTTTTCTGGCAAATCACTGAGCATTGACAACAACAAATAATACTGAATAATGACTGATATTTGAGTTTCAGACTTCATATACTTCAGAAAATATACAATAATGTAAAATCTGTCATTTGGGCAACTTTCTAAGTTTATAGGAGCAATATTTAAATCTTACCCTATTTTTTGACCTTTATCCTTCTCTATTTTTGGCTTTGTCCAGATTTCTTGCACTGAAAGATTTGACAGGTATGCTGCAGAGTATTTTTCAAATTGTCAGGAATCTCTCACTTGGGTGAGAAATCTCTTACATAAGGTGGGATACCAAGAGAGCATTCAAAAGACTATTTTGACTCCACTACACAGGATTGTGCTCCTAGGGTGTCAGTTACACAACTCAGTTCAAAAAGCTTTTCTTCCACATAAAAAAAAAGTTGCCACAATATTATGCCTTTTCCACATTTCTTTCCTTCTGATCTGATCTCTCTCCTTATAGTCTTTCTTTTGTTTTTGACACATTCAGTTGCTGCCTCATTTTTGTCTTCTTCTGGTTTGATTTCCATTCTTGCTTGACACCAATATGCTTCTGTTAAACTTAGTAGGGAAATCATCCTAGACTTGTCCTCCTCGTGTTTTAAAATTTTCACTATGTTTGGATATTGTGAGGTCAGCAGATATGTATGCAGTCCTCCACTTGCAGATCTGTACTTGTAATCAATTTTGGGGAAGCCCATTCCTCCTTCAGAATAGGGAAATATAATCTTGGGATATACTGATTTTTATAAATTATTTGATAAGCATGAAGCATTTTTCTTGTTTTCCTGTTCAACTGATCCAATACCTTTTGGGGTCAGTCAATAATCCAAAAACTGTTAAGTTAAAACAGGAAGAGCAATTGGTTTATAGCTTGGACATTGTTCTTAGATGTCAGGGCTGTGTTCAGTATTAATTTTAGTCTTCTGAAATGTTCCTTACTAAGTTTTATTCACATTTGTTCATGTTTTATTGTTCAGCCTTAATCATTTCCTAGATATTTATACAATCCCTCTTGCTCAAGTTATTTTATATCGCATTCGTGTCCCAGACTGATATTTTCTTGGTGCTGCAGCTTTCTTGCTTTAATGGCTGCTTTTGTACATTTATGAAAACCAAATTATATTTTTACATCATCTGAGAAAGTTTTGACCACTTACAGTTGTGCTTTCAGTTCCTCATCTGCTGAACTATACAGTTTTAAATCATCCACAAAATGATGAGAAGTCTTTACACTTTGTTGTTTTCTGTCAGTCAAATTGTAGTCATGCCCTATTCTGTTAAGTATACAGCTTAATGGGTTAGGGGCAACAAAAAAAAGACCAGCGGTGGCAAAGAGTTACCCTGGAATATCCCTCTTTGAATTTGTATACCTAGGATAATAATTTGTCCTTTATTGTGGCTTAGCTGCAAAATGGTTTGTCACTGTTTCATGGTCACTGTAATGTAGTTGACCAATGTAGAGTGTATCTTACACATTTGTAAACACTCTTTTATCCATAAATACGCAATGCTGTGAAATGTGGGTTTTTTTGTAGTCTATTCATGCCATACTTAGATTCTTCCCTATTTTACAATTCTCCATGATGATTTTATTTAACAATAAATGATCCTTTGTTCCATATGACTTTCCTTTGTTACCCTGCTGTTCTATTGCCATGACTGAATTTTCTTCTAAATGATTATAAACTCTGTTAGCATCAATTCCAGAGTATAGTTTATACATCATTGGAAAGCAAGTTATTGGTCTATAGTTTTTAATATATCTCGCAGGTTCACTCTTAAGGAGGACTATAATTTTCCCTTTTCGTAATCAGGTAGGTGTCTGTTTGGAGTATGCATATAAAACCTGTTTGAACTAACTACAGTGTAGCTGCCTAACCTGTTATATTTGTTCAGTCTTTGTTAACAGCACAGGACCCCCCCCCCAAAAAAAAACAAAAAAACAGCACAGTGACCTTTCTAATAGCTCTCTCATTTTTGCATTGATACTCCACTTCTTCCTTTTAATCTGCCCTTTTCTATTTGTACATTTCCCTTCTCCCTTACCTCCCCTATCTGACCCTGTCAAGAAGCTTGCTTTACTAAGCTTGCTTCTCACAACATTCAAATTAAGCACAATGTACTTAAATCTCCTAACAGCTAGATCAAAGGAAGCAACATTCTTTTTTTCTTTTTCTAGGTCAGCAACTAATATTTACTCTTGTACAAAGTCGGGCTCACCTGGAACTTCACTGATTGTTTTTTTGTGTAGTTGCTTCACTCTTGTGGTGGGGTTGGCCCGCTCATTCCACCCTCGCTCTCCTTCCCTACCTGCAATTTCCCATCCATGACTACTAACTCTAAATTTATATTCACGCTCAGCTTTTCCCCTCCCCTTCTACTTCATCTTTTCCTGTCCACTCCTTCCAAATACCCCTCTCACTTCCTCCCTCCCTACCTCATCTGCTACACCTGCTTTCCCACACCAATCAGAAGTAAGCCACAACTGCGCAACCTCTGTCAACTTTGCATCTGCCACAGAACATTAGTTCCTAACTCTAAACTGCAAACACTGTACACTGTGAAAATCATTCCTCATATTAGCACTACCAAAAACATATTCAATCCATCCCCTCCACTCTTTCTCTCTCACCCGCACCAAGCATGCTACTCATGTATCTCTTATCACTCCTCTCATTATTCTTCTCTCTCACCCCCCCCTGCAAAATTGAAATACCTCCTTTAAACTTACCTCCTACTCTTACTCACCCACCTAGAAACTTGGAAACACTCTAAACTATCTCTATAACACCCTGTGTATTAAACCCCTCTAACCCATTCTTACACAAGATCAAAGTATTCCTCCATCTACCACACCCCCCAAAACTAAGCCTAATTACTACACCTACAGCTCTAAGACTCCTATACTGATACACATCACCAAAAGTACATTCTTATCAGGAGATATTCACCCAAACCCTGGTCCCCTGTCCTCCATCACTCAGAACATTTTCCAGACACATCCATCTGCACCTCACCCCAAGTTCCCTACAAAATGCTTAACCTTATACTCAATGAAGATGCGCTGCCTCCTCAACAAAGTAAGTGACTATCACTCATGGGTTGCTTTTACTTACCTGACATAATAATACTGACAGAAACTGGCTTAAAACCCACATCACTGACAACAAAATTCTCCCCTGTAGTTACAATACCTTCTTCCAAGACAGTGTCCACAAAAAAGGAGTAGGTGTAGCTATAATTGTTTGAGACCAACTCAGCCTATCCCCTCTGTCCATTTCATTACCCAACTTTCATCCTGCAGAGCTGTTAATAGTAAACTGCAAACTTAATAATCACAAAAAACTAGCAACTGCTGTCTTATATATACCCCCAGGTAAAAACTTCCCCATTCCTGAACAAGTTCTCTCCTGGATAACTCAATATATAGCACATGAAACAATAATTCTGGGTGACATCAACACTGATTGGCAACACTTGACTCTTGACTCCCCTAGCTCCTGTATAAATCTCCACAGTTTCACACAACTAATTTCAACCCCTACCCACTACAGCAAACCAACTAACTCCAGCTCTATCCTCAACTAGATCCTGGTTTCCAATCCAGATTTGTACCACAAGCCTACTACACTGCCTGACTCTATATGTGACCACCATCCCATTTGTATCCAAAGGTTCTGCCTCAAACAAATTATGCAGCATAAATACAAAGAGTGCCATAGTCTCACTAATTTCAACCCTGAAGAGTTCAGCAATAAACTCTTTTCCATAAACTGGTCCTTCCTTTTTAACCTACTCCTTGACGATTTCATTCAAAAATTTAACTGTACTTTTCTTGACATTCTCATTTCCCTTGTTCTCCTTAGGAAAATCAGAGTGAAAGAATTCTCTGCACCTTGGCTGTCTCAGTCTACCCATTATCTAATGCACAAGAGGGATAATGCTTGGAAAAACTGGCTAAATCAAAATCCACCATCCACCTCCAAACTTTTAAAGTGCTTCATAACCTCACTAAAAAACAGATAATTAATGACAAAAATACTTCTAACTAAAGCCTCAAACAAACCCTCATAGCAATCCTAAAAAATTCTGGAGCATCATTAATAAGGTTCTCCACCTAGGAAGCCCCAGTATTCCTAACCCTTGTCCTAACAACTCTCCCTTTGAAACTGCCTTTTTTCTCAACACACATTTCACAGAGTTCATCAAAAAACTAAACCAGAAGAGCCAAACTTCTGATCTCACTATTCCTCCTCCTTTATTGCCTAAGATCACCTCTTCACTCAAACCCGTCCCCACTGCCTATGTAAAATCGCTACTAAGCAAACGTAAGCCATGCTCTCCCTCTGCAGATAAGCTACCATCTGCCTTCCTAAAACTATCTGCCAGCTCCATAGTCTACCCTACCTCCATCCTTATCAACCAATCCATCCTTGAATCTACAGTTTCCTCTATCTGGAAACAATTCTACATAATTTCAATCCACAAAGGAAGCTACTTCATTGACCTCTCTAATTATAGGCCCATAGTCATTCTGTCCCCCCCTAAAATACTTGAAAAATGCATACACAAGCAGCTCCTTGACTATCTACTACAAGAAAATCTACTCACACCTACCCAACATGACTTCCACCCTAACCACAGTACATCCCCTGCTCTAATCTCCTTCACTCATATTATCTCTCAAGCCAGAGATAACAATAAGCTAGTATCCTGTCTATTCTTAGATCTCTCCAAAGCCTTGGATACTGTATCTCACCCTAAGTTCTTCACTAAAATGTCTGATCTTGGTCTCTCTAATTCTACCCTCACATGATTCTCTAGCTACCTTACCAACAGATGGCAATCCATCAAATGTCTCTCTTCCTTCTCATCCTTCCTTCCTGTTAATACTGGTGTACCTCAAGGCTCCATTCTTAGACTACTACTACTTAACATCTTCACAAACTGCCTTCATACTTCCTGCTTCCAATCTTCTCTTGTACAACATGCAGTTGATTCCACTATCATCTGCACTTCTGATAATCTGCCTCACCTCCACACTATAACCCAAAACTCCTTCCACTCCATCAAACATTGGCTAGTTGACAATCAGCTTGCACTTAATCCCAAAAAACTAAACTTCTCTTATTCCTCCCAAAATCTCTCTCCCATCTTAAATTATCTTTTACTATCACATCCCTTGATAACACTATAATTAACACTGAAATGTACACCAAGGTCTGGGGCGCCATCATTGATGATCAGCTTAAATTCGATCTTTACATCCAAAATTGCATAAAAAATACTCACCATAAACTAGGCTTACTCTATAGAAACAAAAAATTCTTCACCAAAGACTCCTGACTTTCCTTTGTACACCACTATCTACTTCCCAGTCTACTATATGCCTCACTGATCTTAACCAACCTACAATCCTCTCTAAAGTCTAAACTTGAACTCAGCTATAACAAAGTCGCTAGGTTCACAGCAAATCAACCATACAACTCATACCACTGCTCGATTCTCAAAGCTCTAAACTGGCTTGATCTCCCTTACCAGCTTTTACTACCTCAACTGCTATTTACACACTCCATTATCAACAAAATGACCATCTGCCCAGCCATCTCTTCCCTCATCACCATCTATACTCCATATTACTGTCTCCACAATGCTGATCAGCTACTCTTGGACATCTACAAGACCAAAAGAAAAATCGGATAACATCTCTACAGCTACTCTGTTGCCTCAGCCTGGAACAAACTTCCTCTGTCTATCAGAACAATATCTAATATCGTCAACTTCAAAAAAGCCTTAAAAGAATATCTATTGAACTCATGGGGCTGCTCCTGCCAGAACCCTACCTAACCCTACTGTTTTGTTTCTTCATTTTTTTATTACTGTACTCCAAGACTTGCCCTTTTACTTTATTCTCTGTACTTTATTTCTGCAAATTTTTGTATATAGTTACCACCATTGGTTTTATATGTTTGCTTTATACTTGTTGATTGAACAATTGTTGTGCCATATGTATAATGCGCCGTGTGTAACATTTCTATGGAACTGTATTTGTGATTCTCATACTTGATGTCTATCGTGTATATGAAACTATCTGTACTCTGTTTATTTCTGTTTTTTAAACTGATCTTCTTAGAGCTTTTCTCCCTGGACCTCTGCTGAAAATGGGCCCATGCTCATAGGTTCATAGGTTCATAGGTTCATACTAGGCTGTCTGCCCTGGGGCAATTATAAGCCTAGTCTGATTCTGTATGGCTTATGCCACCCCTTGATTTGAGTATACTGTGCCCTTTTTAAGGTTTAGTTTACTGTGCCTCTGTCTAATAATGACACAGGAGTAATCCCTGGGACAAACCTACGATCCCCCATCCACTTATCGAGATTCTTCTTGAAGAGATTCAGTGAGGTGCTTTGCCTCACATGAACTGGAATTCTATTCCAGAGCGAAGGGAGCCTCTGGGTTATGAGCCTGTCCCTCCAGCAAGTTCTATTTATTTCTGTGTTGAGGTTCAAGTCCCTCGAGCGTGTGGCTCTAAGGCATTTAGATTTACTGAGGTGGAGCATGTCCATTAATTCTGGATTTGACATAGCTTTGTATGTCAGGCATAGATAGCCTCGAAGTAGGCGGTATGCAACTGAGTAGAGCTGGAGTTTTTTTAACTGAGCAGCATATGGCATCTGTTTGAGACCCTTGATCCTCTTGGTGAGATACTTTTGGGGTCTTTCTAATTGCTGCAGGTTTCAGGTAAGGTACATACCAAAAGGGGCATTGTATTCTATGATGGGCCTGATAAGGGATGAATAAAGGGGCATGATTACCTCTCTTGATCTAGATGTGAAACCCTTCGTGATGAGGTGGGCTACGTAGAAGGTCTTTCTAACCACTTTGGCAATGTGGTTTTCAAAGGAGAGATTGCTATCAACTTGGGTCCCCAGGTCCCTAATAACTTTCTCTGTACTTAATGGGTTTCCGCCTATGTGGTAATTTGTGGGCACATTGTTTTTGCCAAAGGGTATGACTATACATTTTTTGGCATTTAGCTTTAAACCATGGTGCTGGAACCAGTTATCTGTCTCTGTGAGACCTTTTTGAAGGATGTTTGTGTCAGCTGGAGAGTTGATTATGGCGCCCAGTTTGCAGTAGTCTGCGAACTTGGTGAGCCATAGTCCTCCCACGTTTGCCTGTACCTCGGAAAAGTATATACCGAACAAGAGTGGACCCAGAACAGAACCCTGTGGGACATCACTTGTGACTGGTTTCGAGTCTGACATGGCTCCAGCAACTCTCACTCTGTGGGTTCTGTCTTTGAGCCAGTTTGCGACCCATCTTGTGACATAGGGGTTTATATTTAAGCTGGATAGCTTATCTATGATGCCCGAGTGGGGTATTGTGTCAAATGCCTTTGCAAGGTCCAGATAGGCTGTGTGGACTACCTTCCCTTCATCTATGGCTTTGGTGACTGTTTCAAAGAAGTCAACCAGGTTCAAAAGGCAGGATCTGCCCTTGACAAAGCCGAACTGGGTAGGATCTAGTGTCTGTAGGTCCCCAATGTCTTTGTTTATGAGGTCCATGATGATCCTCTCCATAGCCTTGCAGACTAAGCTAGTCAGACTTATGGGGCGATAGTTTCCAGGGTCCGTAGAGGCTCCACCTTTGTGGAGTGGGACTGCTGTTGCTGTACGCCATTCTGTGGGCACATATCCTGTAGTGAGGCTGAGATTGTATAGCTGTTTTATTTGAGGGATTAGTTCCTCTTGGAGTTCATGTAGGATGCAACCTGGGACACCATCTGGTCCCATGGAAGCAGTGTTTTTTGCTTTGGAGAGGGCAGCCTTCACCTGAGCATCTGAGATGTTTGGGAGGCAGCCCTCTGTCGGGATAGATACTTGCTCTTTTGGGGGGGAGGGGGTGGAGAAGTTTGCACTGAACCTGTCTGCCAGGATATTGGCAATGTCTGTGGGTTCAGTGTATTTTTTGTCATTTAGAATCAACTCAGAACAAGTCTGGGAGTTGCACCCCAGGTTTCTAACATAACTGAAAAAAGCCTTATGATTGTCTTTGGTGTCCTGTGCAATTTTTCTCTCGAAGCTGGCCTTGGAGGATTTTATGAGGGATCGTAATGTTTTGCTAGTACTGATCAGAGATGCCTTCCCTATTAGGGATTTTGCTCTATCATGTAGTAGCTTCCTCCTTCTGTTGTACAGTTTATTTATGGCAGGGGTCCACCAGACTGGATGCCTGCATTTGGATGATTGGGTCTTGGTTTTGTTTGGGATAGCATGATCCATGCATTCCTGGAGATGTCCGTAGAATGCATTTATATAGGATTCTGCAGTTTGGGCTGTAGTTTCCACTGGCCCTGGGGCCTTGAAGAATTCCACTTCGGTTTTGAGAAGTGAGAAGTTTGCTTTTGAGACGTTTTTCACTGTGGTTTTCTGGGCTGGGGGTGGGGTCGGGATGTGGACATCCAGTGAAATTAATTTATGGTCTGATCTTACCAATGAGGGATATATTTCTGGTGTGGAGCATAGAGTCCCCATGTTGGTAATGATCAGGTCTAGTATGTTGTCCCCTCTTGTGGGAGTGGTGACTAGTTGTTCCATAGCATTTGAGTTTATAATTTCCAGGAATCTTTGGGCTAAGGTGCTGGGGCTTGAGTAGTGCTCCCAGTCAATGTTTGGGTAGTTGAAGTCGCCCAATATAATGGTGTTCGGAGAGATCTTCATGTTCTCCAATGTTTTCAGGAAGGCCGAATGGGATTCCTGACTTTGAGAGGGTGGTCTGTAGGATGCTATAAACTGAAAAGCAGTCTTGCCCACTGTTAGTTGCACATGGATGGTCTCCGATACTTCGTGCAATGCCACTAACCTGGAGGTGTGGATATCCCTGATAAATATGGAAACTCCCCCTCCTTTTGTGGTTCAGTCCGGGTTTTGGGGCCAAAAAGCATGTTACGAGGTATAGCCTGGTAGTGCTGGGGTGCTCTCTGGAGCCTTGAACCAGTTTTCTGTCACTGCACAGATATCGATGTTCTCCATACTGAGGAGAGCTTTGAGTGCGTGCATCTTGAGGTTAAGACTTCTGGCGTTTAGCAGCATTACCCTTAGTTTCTTGTTCCTTGTGCTGTCTATGGGGGTGGGTTTGACTTTTGAGCCTTGCCTAAAAAAGGCACTGTGGGGGTGGCAAGAGCCTTTGCCAATATCCGAAAGCCCAGTGGTGACAGGTGCAAGCCATCCCTAGTGAAGCAACGTGGCTTGTCGAGCATGTCATCCCAGGCTGACAGATACTGGATCCCCTTTGAATGACACCAACATTTTAGCCAATTGTTAAAATCGATCATTTTGTCTTTGTACTGTGGCATCATTCTAGGTGAGGGTAAGATGCTGCTCAAGGTCAGGGTCATACCAGCCTGGGCTACATGATCAGAGAGCTATTCTATGTCTCTTTTCATGTAGTCCAGGGAGGTATGTCTCAGGTCATTCACACCAACATGTACAATGACTGAGTCATATTTGTATTTGCTTTGGAGTGACCTGAGTGCTTGCGTTATGTGTCGGATCCTAGCACCCGACAGGCAGCTCACCGTGACCTTCTCTTTATTCAGCCTGGTGAGCGGGACGTCAGTGTGTCTGACAATAGAGTCAACTCTAACAAGAGTATCAGGTGTGTTATTCAGCCTTAAGGGCTGTGGCTGCTTGGCACACTGACTTTGTGGGTTATGTGTTGTGTGTGTTTTGTTTTGAGGTAGCGTTTGCTTGGATGTCTGCTTTGGAGGTCTCTGTTGCTTAGGTAGATTTTTATTTAGAGCCTCCGAGTATGTTTTTGTGTATTTATGTGTTTGGTTTGCTGATGTGGTGGGACTATGTGATACTGGAATTGTGTTGTGTGAGGTTACCTTCTCCTCCTGACTGGTTACACCAGTTTTGAGATGAGAGAGCTCAGCCTCCAGTTTGGCTAAATAGTTGCATCTCTCACATATATTTGAACCTGTTTGGAGGAGGAGAGGGTTGTCCATGTACATGAGACAGTTGTAACATTGCCTCAAAATTCCCAGATTCACCAGCTGGACTGGAGAGGAAACCATTGACTGACCTTTGGACATGCTAGAGTAACAGGGAAACTGAATTTAAGACGGACCAATAGAGGACAGGGTAATCATAGAGAGTATAAGAGTAAGTAGTGCTTATGGTTTAATAGTGCTAACTTGTAGGTGACTTCAATTACCCTAATATAGACTGGGAACACTACTCAAGCCCAAACACCCTAGCCCAAAAGTTCCTGGAATTCATAAACTCAAATGCCATGGAACAACTAGTCACCATCCCCACAAGAGGAGATAACATACTTGATCTCATCATCACAAACATGGGAGCACAATGTTCAACACCGGAGGTGTACCCCTCACTGGTGAGATCAGATCACAAACTAATCACGCTGGAGGTCCTCATCCCACCCCCACCTGAAATAAAAAAGACCACAGTAAAGAACTTCTCAAAAGCTGACTTCACACTTCTAAAGACTAGTGTGGTCTCCTTTAAGGCCCCCGAGCCGGCGGAAAACAGTACTCAAGCCGCTGTATCACTTACAAATGCCTTGTACCAGCACCTGCAGGACTGCATGGATAGGGCAATCCCAAGCAAAACAAAGACTCTTTGTACCAAAGGCAAGCGTCCAGTCTGGTGGACCCCAGCCATAAACAAACTCTACAACAAAAGGAGGAAGCTACTACAAGATAGAGCAAAATCCTTAAAAGGTAAGACACCCTTGATCACTATAAGTAAAAAACTAAGAGCTCTCATAAAATCATCCAAAGCAAATTTCGAGAGAAAAATAGCTAAAGACTCAAAAGACAATCATAAGGCCTTCTTTAGCTATGTTAGAAACCTGGGAGGAAACTCCCAGATATGCTCAGAGCTAGTTCAAAATGATGTGAAGATTACTGATCCTACAGACATTGCCAACATACTGGCTGACAGGTTCAGTGCAAACTTCTCCCCTCCCCAAAGGAGAGATATCTATACCAAACGATTGCAGCCCCCAAACATCTCCAGCGCCCAAGTGAGAACTGCTCTCTCCAAAGCAAAAACACAGCATCCATGGGACCTGATGGTGTCCCCGGCTGTGAGCTCCACGAACTCAATGAGGAATTAAACCCACAGCTAGGACAGCTGTTTAATCAAAGTCTTACCTCTGGATACGCACCCAGGAGTGGCGCACTGCAACTGTGGCCCCACTTCACAAAGGCGGTGCCTCCACCGACCCTGGAAATTACCGCCCATTAGCTTGACAAGCCTTATCTGCAAAGCCATGGAGAGGATCATAATGGACCTCATAAATAAAGACATAGGGAATTTGCAGACTTTGGATCCAACCCAGTTTGGCTTTGTCAAAGGCAGATCATGCCTTTTAAACTTGGTTGACTTTTTGAAACAGTCACCAAAGCCATTGATGAGGGAAAGGCAGTCCATACAGCCTACCTCGATCTGGCTAAGGCCTTCGATACAATACCCCACTCAGGTATCATTGAAAAACTCATCAGCTTAAATGTCAACCCATACATCACAAGATGGGTTGCAAACTGGCTGAGTGACAGAACCCACAGGGTCAGAGTTGCTGGTGCCATGTCAGACTCAAAGCCTGTCACAAGTGGTGTCCCACAGGGCTCAGTCCTGGGCCCACTCTTGTTTGGCATCTACTTTTCAGTACAAGCAAACACAGGAGGGTTATGGCTGACAAAGTTTGCAGATGACTGCAAACTGGCCATAGTAGAAAACACATCTGACACAGATATCCTTCAGAAGGGTCTCACAGAAACGGATAACTGGTGCCAGAGCCACGGCCTAAAGTTAAATGCCAAAAATGCATAGTCATACCCTTCGGAAAAATAAGGTTACCCCTAGCTACCAAATAGGTGGCAATCCACTGAGCACAGAAGAAGTTATCAGGGACCTGGGGACCCAGGTTGATAGTAGTCTGTCATTCGACACCCATGTAGCTAAAGTAGTTAGGAAGACCTTCTACATTGCCCACCTTATCATGAAGGGATTCTCATCTAGATCAAGGGAGGTCATAGTCTCCCTTTACTCATCACTCATCAGACCAATGATTGAGTACAATGCCCCATTCGGAATGTATCTGACCCGACACTTGCAGCAGCTGGAGAGGCCACAAAAGTTCCTCACCAAAAGGATAAAGGGTCTCAAAACTCTGTCCTATGCTGCCCGACTGAAAGAACTCCAGCTCTATTCAGTCGCTTACCGCTTGCTCAGAGGTGACCTTTGCCTAACATACAAGGCCATGTCAAACCCAGATTTGATGAATATGCTTCACCTCAAAAAATCTAGATCCATCAGAGCAACAAGGGCGGGAGACTTAAACCTCGACACGGCTATTAACAGGACGTGCTGGAGGGATAGATTCATCAACCAAAGACTCCCTATGCTGTGGAACAAAATCCCGGTACATGTGAGGCAGAGCACCTCGCTGGCCTTGTTCAAGAGAAATCTTGACCAATGGATGGGAGATCGCAGATATACCCCAGGGATTACCTCAGTGTCACTGCTCGACAGAGGCACAGCAAAATAATGGGTATAGTTCCCCATACTAAAGGGGTGGTGTAAGCCACAAAACGATGGGCTAGGATTGCAAATGCCCTCGGGCAGATAGCCTAGTATGAACCTATGAACCTATGAACCTATGAACTTAATTGGACCAGTGAAGGGCCTTAGAATGAGAATATGGTGTTTAAATTGAGAGATAGAGCAGTTCTAAGGGTAAAAGTGAAGAGCAGACTTTGTGGAGCCAGGAATAGTTTAAACCAAATTAGGCGGCGCTGCCCGTTGTTGCACTATGCTCAAAAACGTGCAAAACCGCGCAAAAGAGGGTTTTAAGAGAGGAAGATGAAGGAGTTTTGGAATTGACCCAAAATGGCCAATAAAACGACAGTTTCAAGTCAGTAACCACTCCCACAGGGGCAGGCAGGCTGCTCAATGTTTTTCACTGCCACTGATCAACAGAGAGACTTTCCTTTAGCCCAAGCAAAAAATGGCCTCACAGAAACTTACAAACAGTTCAAGAACAGCAAGCCTGTAACTGAACTTTTTTAAATCTCAGAAAAGTGGGAAAAAAGCAAGATTTTTTTTTTTTTTTTTCAGAGATAGCAGAAGTTAACAAGTATCAACAAGTTATAACAGTGCAGTAAATGACCCCACACAAGAGTGCTAGGCCAAAGACAGATAAAATGCAAGTTTTGAGAAAAAACGATTTTAAAAATAAGTGCAAACAGGAAATTCAGTAAACAGCTCTAGGTTGTGCTCTAAATACAGTTACTAATGCAGAAATCAAATTTAACAAGCCAGAAAATGCTCAAAATAGACGGCTATGCAGAAAAACTTGGCAAATAAACAGAGGAAAAATACTTAAAGTCTCAAAAGTGGCTCCTTTCTTCTCTCAGCATTTTCTCCTCTTGGTGGGTGCTTCACCAACAGCCAACAAGCCTGAAAACATGCCAAAACCAGGAGGCAACCAGGTTTTAAGAGAAAAATATGAAGGAGTTTTTGGAATTGACCAAAAATGGCCAATAAAACTACAGTTTCAAGTCAGTAACCACTCCCACAGGGGCAGGCAGGCTGCTCAATGTTTTTCACTGCCACTGATCAACAGAGAGACTTTCCTTTAGCCCAAGCAAAGAATGGCCTCACAGAAACTTACAAACAGTTCAAGAACAGCAAGCCTGTAACTGAACGTTTTTAAATCTCACTAAAGTGGGAAAAAAGCAAGATTTTTTTGTTTTTTGTTTTTACAGAGATAGCAGAGGTTAACAAGTATCAAAAAGTTATAACAGTGTAGTAAATGACCCCACACAAGAGTGCTAGGCCAAAGACAGATAAAATGCAAGTTTTGAGAAAAAAACGATTTTAAAAATAAGTGCAAACAGAAAATTCAGTAAACAGCTCTAGGTTGTGCTCTAAATACAGTTACTAATGCAGAAATCAAATTTAACAAGCCAGAAAATGCTCAAAATAGGCGGCTATGCAGAAAAACCTAGCAAATAAACAGAGGAAAACTACTTAAAGTCTCAAAAGTGGCTCCTTTCTTCTCTCAGCGTTTTCTCCTCTTCGTGGGTGCTTCACCAACAACCAATAAGCCTGAAAAGATGCCAAAACCACGAGGCAACCAGGTTTTAAAAGAGGAAGATGAAGGAGTTTTGGAATTGACCCAAAATGGCCAATAAAACTACAGTTTCAAGTCAGTAACCACTCCCACAGGGGCAGGCAGGCTGCTCAATGTTTTTCACTGCCACTGATCAACAGAGAGACTTTCCTTTAGCCCAAGCAAAAAATGGCCTCACAGAAACTTACAAACAGTTCAAGAACAGCAAGCCTGTAACTGAACTTTTTTAAATCTCAGAAAAATGGGAAAAAAGCAAGAATTTTTTTTTTGTTTGTTTTTTCAGAGATATCAGAGGTTAATAAGTATCAACAAGTTATAACAGTGCAGTAAATGACCCCACACAAGAGTGCTAGGCCTAAGACAGATAAAATGCAAGTTTTGAGAAAAAAATTATTTTAAAAATAAGTGCAAACAGGAAATTCAGTAAACAGCTCCAGGTTGTGCTCTAAATACAGTTACTAATGCAGAATTCAAATTTAACAAGCCAGAAAATGCTCAAAAATAGATGGCTATGCAGAAAAACTTAGCAAATAAACAGAGGAAAATACAAAGTCTCAAAAGTGGCTCCTTTCTTCTCTCAGCATTTTCTCCTCTTGGTGGGTGCTTCACCAACAGCCAACAAGCCTGAAAAGATGCCAAAACCATGAGACAACCAGGTTTTAAGAGAGGAAGATGAAGGAGTTTTGGAATTGACCCAAAATGGACAATAAAACTACAGTTTCAAATCAGAAACCACTCCCACAGGGGCAGGCAGGCTGCTCAATGTTTTTCACTGCCACTGATCAACAGAGATACTTTCCTTTAGCCCAAGCAAAAAATGGCCTCACAGAAACTTACAAACAGTTCAAGAACAGCAAGCCTGTAACTGAACTTTTTTAAATCTCAGAAAAGTGGGAAAAAAGCAAGATTTTTTTTTTATTTTTTTGTTTTTTCAGAGATAGCAGATTTTAACAAGTATCAACAAGTTATAACAGTGCAGTAAATGGCCACACACAAGAGTGCTAGGCCAAAAACAGATAAAATGCAAGTTTTGAGAAAAAAATGATTTTAAAAATAAGTGCAAACAGGAAATTCAGTAAACAGCTCTATGTTGTGCTCTAAATACAGTTACTAATGCAGAAATCAAATTTAACAAGCCAGAAAATGCTCAAAATAGGCGGCTATGCAGAAAAACTTAGCAAATAAACAGAGGAAAAATACTTAAAGTCTCAAAAGTGGCTCCTTTCTTCTCTCAGCATTTTCTCCTCTTGGGGGGTGCTTCACCAACAGCCAACAAGCCTGAAAAGACACCAAAACCACGAGGCAACCAGGTTTTAAGAGAGGAAGATGAAGGAGTTTTGGAATTGACCCAAAATGGCCAATAAAACTACAGTTTCAAGTCAGTAACCACTCCCACAGGGGCAGGCAGGCTTCTCAATGTTTTTCACTGCCACTGATCAACAGAGAGACTTTCCTTTAGCCCAAGCAAAAAATGGCCTCACAGAAACTTACAAACAGTTCAAGAACAGCAAGCCTGTAACTGAACTTTTTTAAATCTCAGAAAAGTGGGAAAAAAGCAAGATTTTTTTTTTTTTTTTTTCAGAGATATCAGAGGTTAACAAGTATCAACAAGTTATAACAGTGCAGTAAATGACCCCACACAAGAGTGCTAGGCCAAAGACAGATAAAATGCAAGTTTTGAGAAAAAAATGATTTTAAAAATAAGTGCAAACAGGAAATTCAGTAAACAGCTCTAGGTTGTGCTCTAAATACAGTTACTAATGCAGAAATCAAATTTAACAAGCCAGAAAATGCTCAAAATAGGCGGCTATGCAGAAAAACTTAGCAAATAAACAGAGGAAAAATACTTAAAGTCTCAAAAGTGGCTCCTTTCTTCTCTCAGCGTTTTCTCCTCTTCGTGGGTGCTTCACCAACAACCAATAAGCCTGAAAAGATGCCAAAACCACGAGGCAACCAGGTTTTAAAAGAGGAAGATGAAGGAGTTTTGGAATTGACCCAAAATGGCCAATAAAACTACAGTTTCAAGTCAGTAACCACTCCCACAGGGGCAGGCAGGCTGCTCAATGTTTTTCACTGCCACTGATCAACAGAGAGACTTTCCTTTAGCCCAAGCAAAAAATGGCCTCACAGAAACTTACAAACAGTTCAAGAACAGCAAGCCTGTAACTGAACTTTTTTAAATCTCAGAAAAATGGGAAAAAAGCAAGATTTTTTTTTTTTTGTTTTTTCAGAGATAGCAGAGGTTAACAAGTATCAACAAGTTATAACAGTGCAGTAAATGACCCCACACAAGAGTGCTAGGCCTAAGACAGATAAAATGCAAGTTTTGAGAAAAAAATTATTTTAAAAATAAGTGCAAACAGGAAATTCAGTAAACAGCTCCAGGTTGTGCTCTAAATACAGTTACTAATGCAGAAATCAAATTTAACAAGCCAGAAAATGCTCAAAAATAGATGGCTATGCAGAAAAACTTAGCAAATAAACAGAGGAAAAATACTTAAAGTCTCAAAAGTGGCTCCTTTCTTCCCTCAGTGTTTTCTCCTCTTGGTGGGTGCTTCACCAACAGCCAACAAGCCTGAAAAGATGCCAAAACCGTGAGGCAACCAGGTTTTAAAAGAGGAAGATGAAGGAGTTTTGGAATTGACCCAAAATGGCCAATAAAACTACAGTTTCAAATCAGTAACCACTCCCACAGGGGCAGGCAGGCTGCTCAATGTTTTTCACTGCCACTGATCAACAGAGATACTTTCCTTTAGCCCAAGCAAAAAATGGCCTCACAGAAACTTACAAACAGTTCAAGAACAGCAAGCCTGTAACTGAACTTTTTTAAATCTCAGAAAAGTGGGAAAAAAGCAAGATTTTTTTTTATTTTTTTGTTTTTTCAGAGATAGCAGATTTTAACAAGTATCAACAAGTTATAACAGTGCAGTAAATGGCCACACACAAGAGTGCTAGGCCAAAAACAGATAAAATGCAAGTTTTTTAGAAAAAAATGATTTTAAAAATAAGTGCAAACAGGAAATTCAGTAAACAGCTCTATGTTGTGCTCTAAATACAGTTACTAATGCAGAAATCAAATTTAACAAGCCAGAAAATGCTCAAAATAGGCGGCTATGCAGAAAAACTTAGCAAATAAACAGAGGAAAAATACTTAAAGTCTCAAAAGTGGCTCCTTTCTTCTCTCAGCGTTTTCTCCTCTTGGGGGGTGCTTCACCAACAGCCAACAAGCCTGAAAAGACACCAAAACCACGAGGCAACCAGGTTTTAAGAGAGGAAGATGAAGGAGTTTTGGAATTGACCCAAAATGGCCAATAAAACTACAGTTTCAAGTCAGTAACCACTCCCACAGGGACAGGAAGGCTTCTCAATGTTTTTCACTGCCACTGATCAACAGAGAGACTTTCCTTTAGCCCAAGCAAAAAATGGCCTCACAGAAACTTACAAACAGTTCAAGAACAGCAAGCCTGTAACTGAACTTTTTTAAATCTCAGAAAAGTGGGAAAAAAGCAAGATTTTTTTTTTTTCAGAGATAGCAGAGGTTAACAAGTATCAACAAGTTATAACAGTGCAGTAAATGACCCCACACAAGAGTGCTAGGCCAAAGACAGATAAAATGCAAGTTTTGAGAAAAAAATTATTTTAAAAAATAAGTGCAAACAGGAAATTCAGTAAACAGCTCTAGGTCGTGCTCTAAATACAGTTACTAATGCAGAAATCAAATTTAACAAGCCAGAAAATGCTCAAAATAGGCAGCTATGCAGAAAAAACTTAGCAAATAAACAGAGGAAAAATACTTAAAGTCTCAAAAGTGGCTCCTTTCTTCTCTCAGCGTTTTCTCCTCTTGGTGGGTGCTTCACCAACAGCCAACAAGCCTGAAAAGATGCCAAAACTATGAGGCAACCAGGTTTTAAAAGAGGAAGATGAAGGAGTTTTGGAATTGACCCAAAATGGCCAATAAAACTACAGTTTCAAGTCAGTAACCACTCCCACAGGGGCAGGCAGGCTGCTCAATGTTTTTCACTGCCACTTATCAACAGAGAGACTTTCCTTTAGCCCAAGGAAAAAATGGCCTCACAGAATCTTACAAACAGTTCAAGAACAGCAAGCCTGTAACTGAACTTTTTTAAATCTCAGAAAAGTGAGAAAAAAAGCATGATTTTTTTTTTTTTTTTTTTTTGTTTTTTCAGAGATAGCAGAGGTTAACAAGTATCAACAAGTTATAACAGTGCAGTAAATGACCCCACACAAGAGTGCTAGGCCAAAGACAGATAAAATGCAAGTTTTGAGAAAAAACGATTTTAAAAATAAGTGCAAACAAGAAATTCAGTAAACAGCCTAGGTTGTGCTCTAAATACAGTTACTAATGCAGAAATCAAATTTAACAAGCCAGAAAATGCTCAAAAAGGGCGGCTATGCAGAAAAACTTAGCAAATAAACAGAGGAAAAATACTTAAAGTCTCAAAAGTGGCTCCTTTCTTCTCTCAGTGTTTTCTCCTCTTGGTGGGTGCTTCACCAACAGCCAACAAGCCTGAAAAGATGCCAAAACCATGAGGCAACCAGGTTTTAAGAGAGGAATATGAAGAAGTTTTGGAATTGACCCAAAATGGCCAATAAAACTACAGTTTCAAGTCACTAAGCACTCCCACAGGGGCAGGCAGGCTGCTCAATGTTTTTCACTGCCACTCATCAACAGAGAGACTTTCCTTTAGCCCAAGCAAAAAATGGCCTCACAGAAACTTACAAACAGTTCAAGAACAGCAAGCCTGTAACTGAACGTTTTTAAATCTCAGAAAAGTGGGAAAAAAGCAAGATTTTTTTTTGTTTTTTGTTTTTACAGAGATAGCAGAGGTTAACAAGTATCAAAAAGTTATAACAGTGTAGTAAATGACCCCACACAAGAGTGCTAGGCCAAAGACAGATAAAATGCAAGTTTTGAGAAAAAAACGATTTTAAAAATAAGTGCAAACAGGAAATTCAGTAAACAGCTCTAGGTTGTGCTCTAAATACAGTTACTAATGCAGAAATCAAATTTAACAAGCCAGAAAATGCCCAAAATAGGCGGCTATGCAGAAAAACTTAGCAAATAAACAGAGGAAAAATACTTAAAGTCTCAAAAGTGGCTCCTTTCTTCTCTCAGCGTTTTCTCCTCTTGGTGGGTGCTTCATCAACAGCCAACAAGCCAGAAAAGATGCCAAAACTATGAGGCAACCAGGTTTTAAAAGAGGAAGATGAAGGAGTTTTGGAATTGACCCAAAATGGCCAATAAAACTACAGTTTCAAGTCAGTAACCACTCCCACAGGGGCAGGCAGGCTGCTCAATGTTTTTCACTGCCACTGATCAACAGAGAGACTTTCCTTTAGCCCAAGGAAAAAATGGCCTCACAGAAACTTACAAACAGTTCAAGAACAGCAAGCCTGTAACTGAACTTTTTTAAATCTCAGAAAAGTGGGAAAAAAGCAAGATTTTTTTTTGTTTTTTTTGTTTTTTCAGAGATAGCAGAGGTTAACAAGTATCAACAAGTTATAACAGTGCAGTAAATGACACAA
>NC_056728.1:423271257-423316921 GCF_019279795.1 Protopterus annectens | reverse complement strand
CATAGACTATGGTGACTGTATCAGCAACATTATACAGAACATATAGCACAACATCACAGAGGGCAAAACCATGGTGACTGTATCAGCAGCAATATACAGCATTATACAGAATATAAAGCAGTACATCACAGAGGGTAAACCATGGAGACTGTATCAGCAACATTGTATTAAATAGTCAGCAGTACATTCAAATTGCTTAACCAAGGTGAAAGTAACAGCAACATTATACAGAACATGCAGCATTACATCACAGAAGGAAATCCCCACTGAGTGAATCAGCAACATTATACAGAACGTACAGCACAACATGACAGAGGGCAAAACCATTCTGACTGTATCTGCAACATTATACAGAATGTATAGCACAACATCACAGAGGGCAAAACTATGCTGACTGTATCAGCAACATTATACAGAACGTATACCACATCACAAAGGGCAAAACCATGGAGACTGTATCAGCAACATTACACAGAACCTATGGGACAACATCACAGAGGGCAGAACCTTTCTGACTCTATCAGCAACATTATACAGAATGTATAATATCCCATATATCCTACTAAATAGAACCATTAATGAAGGTATCATCCCTGATATTTGGAAAGTCTCCCATATCATCCCACTTCATAAAGGTGGAAAATCCACTGACTATTCTAACTACAGACCAATAGCTCTTCTTTCACCCTTAGCTAAAGTCATGGAAAAATGTATTCACCATCAGTTACTTAACCACTTAATAAAATACAATATCTTGGCTACTTGCCAACATGGCTTTAGGCCATTTCACAGTACCACCACAGCCCTTCTATCCTTCACTGATACCATCAATAAAACCGTAATAACAGCAGCCTCTCTTCTGCTCTCTTCATCGACTTGACAAAGGCTTTTGATATGGTCAACCATCCCATACTGATAAATACCCTGGAACTTCTGGCTCTCGACCCCCAGCTATTCAGTGGTTCAAATCTTACCTTAACAATAGGCAACAAGCAGTTGTCTGGCAAAATAAACTATCATCCCTTCTACCAGTCTCCATAGGAGTCCCCAGGGCTCAATACTAGACCTCTTCTCTTTTCTCTCTTTATCAACGACCTTCACATTGCAGTCCCAGAGGCCACCTGTATTCAATATGCCGATGATTCCACACTCATTTGCTCTGCTAACTCCACCTCAGACCTCCACTATAAAACCCAAAGGGTATTTAACATGGTTGAAGAATGGTTCCTTAAACGTGCCTACTTCTCAATGCCAAAACCAAGCTGCTACTATTTCCACCTACCAATAGGTCCCCACCCATTGATCTCTATTGTATCTAGCAAAGGCACCCTGATAACACCTGAACAATCTACCAAACTGTTAGGAGTGACTATCGACAACAACCTCACCTATGATATTCACATTAACAACACCATACAAGCAGTGAACAGAAAAATTGGTTCCTTATACAGAATCAAACCTTTCCTTACTCCACAAGCCAGAACCACCATTGCCCACTCTCACTTAATCTCTACACTTCTATGCTTCGTCTATTTATACTAATCTAAAAAAGAACTAACCTCCAAAAATTATCACATGCTTATAACAATATCGCCAGATTTGCTACCAGCAACCCATACAAGACACACCATTGTCTCAATCTTAAGCAACTCAACTGGCTTGAATTACCTAACTTACTAACATTTTCCCAACTCATCATTGCTCATAAAATCTTTTATCAACCTGAAAATACTCCTATTCTCACTAACCTTATCACCCCATACACGAATCTAACATCACTGCCTCTACTAGATTACTTGTCTGTACTATGAAGTCTAATAACTTGTCAGGCGATAGCATTTTCTCAAACACTGTTGGCAAACACTGGAACCTCCTACCAACAGACCTAACTCAATTACCATCCCTTTCTCTTTAAACTAAGACTCAAACTTCACCTAAAATCTCACTGGATGTGCCCCTGCACAAACCCTGACTAACTGCTTCCTCTTTCACTTCTATCTTCCTACTACCTAAGGCCACTTTCACCCTTTACCCCACTAATGTAGACTACTGATCTCCTTTCTTTGCTCTCTGACTTCTCCTCTCTTCCACATACTTTCCTCTTCAACCGTCCCATTTCTCTCCTGATTACAAAGGTTTGCATATAATTTTAATATTTACAAGCATATTATTCCTTCTAACTAACTAGCCCAAATATTACGAATGAGTAGTCTCATCCAAAAAAAAAAAAAATGCTTGATCTATTTATTTTTTTTTTCTTTTCTCTCTCTCTCTCTCTATACTCTAAAAATTGCTAATGTAATTCCAATATATATCGTTATTGTGTATTGTGTATAATGTTATGTCTGGAGCTTTTCTCCCCGGGCCTCTACTGAAAATGGACATGTATCCAGTTAGACTAGCCCGGTCAACAAATGTAAAATAAAATAAATAAAATAAATAAAATAAATAAGTATAGCTCAACATCACAGAGGGCAAAACCTTGCTGATGGTATCAGCAACATTATACAGAATGTATAGCACATCAGTGAGTGCAAAACCATGCTGACAGTGTCAGCAACATTATACAAAATGTATAGCACAACATCACAGAAGGCAAAACCATGCTGACTGTATCAGCAACATTATACAGCACATATAGCACAACGTCACAGAGAGCAAAACCTAGGTGACTGTATCAGCAACAATATACAGCATTATACAAATATAAAGCAGTACATCACAGAGGAAAAAAAACATGGAGACTGTATCCGCAACATTATACAGAACTTATAGCACAATATCACAGAGGACAAAACCATGCTGACTGTATCAGCAACATTTTACAGAATGTACAGCACAATATCACAGAGAGCAAAACCATTCTGACTGTATCAGCAACATTATACAGAACATATAGCACAACATCACAGAGGGCAAAACTATGCTGACTGTAGTTTTATTGGCCATTCTGGGTCAATTCCAAAACTCCTTCATCTTCCTCTCTTAAAACCTGGTTGCCTCATGCTTTTGGCATCTTTTCAGGCTTGTTGGCTATTGGTGAAGCACCCACCAAGAGGAGAAAACGCTGAGAGAAGAAAGGAGCCACTTTTGAGACTTTAAGTATTTTTCCTCTGTTTATTTGCTAAGTTTTTCTGCATAGCCGCCTATTTTGAGCATTTTCTGGCTTGTTAAATTTGATTTCTGCATTAGTAACTGTATTTAGAGCGCAACCTACAGCTGTTTACTGAATTTCCTGTTTGCACTTATTTTTAAAATCGTTTTTTTCTCAAAACTTGCATTTTATCTGTCTTTGGCCTAGCACTCTTATGTGGGGTCATTTACTGCACTGTTATAACTTGATACTTGTTAACCTCTGCTATCTCTGAAAAAACAAAAAAACAAAAAAAAAAAATCTTACTTTTTTCCCACTTTTCTGAGATTTAAAAAAGTTCAGTTACAGGCTTGCTGTTCTTGAACTGTTTGTAAGTTTCTGTGAGGCCATTTTTTGCTTGGGCTAAAGGAAAGTCTCTGTTGATCAGTGGCAGTGAAAAACATTGAGCAGCCTGCCTGCCCCTGTGGGAGTGGTTACTGACTTGAAACTGTAGTTTTATTGGCCATTCTGGGTCCATTCCAAAACTTCTTCATCTTCCTCTCTTAAAACCTGGTTGCCTCGTGGTTTTGGCATCTTTTCAGGCTTGTTGGCTGTTGGTGAAGCACCCACCAAGGGGAGAAAATGCTGAGAGAAGAAAGGAGCCACTTTTGAGACTTTAAGTATTTTTCCTCTGTTTATTTGCTAAGTTTTTCTGCATAGCCGCCTATTTTGAGCATTTTCTGGCTTGTTAAATTAGATTTCTGCATTAGTAACTGTATTTAGAGCAGAACCTAGATCTGTTTACTGAATTTCCTGTTTGCACTTATTTTTAAAATTGTTTTTTTCTCAAAACTTGCATTTTATCTGTCTTTGGCCTAGCACTCTTGTGTGGGGTCATTTACTGCACTGTTATAACTTGTTGATACTTGTTAACCTCTGCTATCTCTGAAAAACAAAAACAAAAAAAATCTTGCTTTTTCCCACTTTTCTGAGATTTAAAAGTTCAGTTACAGGCTTGCTGTTCTTGAACTGTTTGTAAGTTTCTGTGAGGCCATTTTGCTTGGGCTAATGGATAGTCTCTGTTGATCTGTGGCAGTGAAAAACATTGAGCAGCCTGCCTGCCCCTGTGGGAGTGGTTACTGACTTGAAACTGTAGTTTTATTGGCCATTTTGGGTCAATTCCAAAACTCCTTCATCTTCCTCTCTTAAAACCTGGTTGCCTCATGGTTTTGGCGTCTTTTCAGGCTTTTTGGCTGTTGGTGAAGCACCCACCAAGAGGAGAAAATGCTGAGAGAAGAAAGGAGCCACTTTTGAGACTTTAAGTATTTTTCCTCTGTTTATTTGCTAAGTTTTTCTGCATAGCCACCTATTTTGAACATTTTCTGGCTTGATAAATTTGATTTCTGCATTAGTAACTGTATATTACAACCTAGAGCTGTTTAATGAATTTCCTGTTTGCACTTATTTTTAAAATCGTTTTTTTTTCAAAACTTGCATTTTATCTGTCTTTGGCCTAGCACTCTTGTGTGGGGTCATTTACTGCACTGTTATAACTTGTTGATACTTGTTAACCTCTGCTATCTCTGAAAAAACAAAAAAACAAAAAAAAAATCTTGCTTTTCCCACTTTTCTGAGATTTAAAAAAGTTCAGTTACAGGCTTGCTGTTCTTGAACTGTTTGTAAGTTTCTGTGAGGCCATTTTTTGCTTGGGCTAAAGGAAAGTATCTCTGTTGATCTGTGGCAGTGAAAAACATTGAGCAGCCTGCCTGCCCCTGTGGGAGTGGTTACTGACTTGAAACTGTAGTTTTATTGGCCATTTTGGGTCAATTCCAAAACTCCTTCATCTTCCTCTCCTAAAACCCTCTTTTGCACAGTTTTGCACATTTTTGAGCATAGCACAACAGCGGGCAGTGCTGCCTAATTGGGTTTAAACTATTCCTGGCTCCACAAAGTCTGCTCTTCACTTTTTCCCTTAGAACTGCTCTATCTCTCAATTTAAACACCATATTCTCATTCTAAGGCCCTTCACTGGTCCAATTAAGTAATCCTACAAGTTAGCACTATTAAACCATAAGCACTACTTACTCTTATACTCTCTACGATTACCCTGTCCTCTATTGGTCCATCTTAAATTCAGTTTCCCTATTACTCTAGCATGTCCAAAGGTCAGTCAATGGTTTCCTCTCCAGTCCAGCTGGTGAATCTGGGAATTTTGAGGCAATGTTACAACTGTCTCCTGTACATGGACAACCCTCTCCTCCTCCAAACAGGTTCAAATATATGTGAGAGATGCAACTATTTAGCCAAACTGGAGGCTGAGCTCTCTCATCTCAAAACTGGTGAAACCAGTCAGGAGGAGAAGTTAACCTCACACAACACAATTCCAGTATCACATAGTCCCACCACATCAGCGAACCAAACACATAAATACACAAAAACATACTCGGAGGCTCTAAATAAAAATCTACCTAAGCAACAGAGACCTCCAAGGCAGACATCCAAGCAAACGCTACCTCAAAACAAAACACACACAACACATAACCCACAAAGTCAGTGTGCCAAGCAGCCACAGCCCTTAAGGCTGAATAACACACCTGATACTCTTGTTATAGGTGACGCTATTGTCAGACACACTGATGTCTCGCTCACCAGGCTGAATAAAGAGAAGGTCACAGTGAGCTGCCTGTCGGGTGCTAGGATCCGACACATAACGCAAGCACTCAGGTCACTACAAAGCAAATACAAATATGACTCAGTCATTGTACATTATGGTGTGAATGACCTGAGACGTACCTCCCTGGACTACATGAAAAGAGACATAGAGGAGCTCTCTGATCATGTAGCCCAGGCTGGTATGACCCTGACCTTGAGCAGCATCTTACCCTCACCTAGAATGATGCCACAGTACAAAGACAAAATGATCGATTTTAACAATTGGCTAAATATTTGGTGTCATTCAAAGGGGATCCAGTGTCTGTCAGCCTGGGATGACATGCTCGACAAGCCACATTGCTTCGCTAGGGACAGCTTGCACCTGTCACCACTGGGCTTTCGGATATTGGCAAAGGCTCTTGCCACCCCCATAGTGCCTTTTTTAGGTAAGGCTCAAAAGTCAAACCCACCCCCATAGACAGCACAAGGAACAAGAAACTAAGGGTAATGCTGCTAAACGCCAGAAGTCTTAAGCTCAAGATGAACGCACTCGAAGCTCTCCTCAGTATGGAGAACATTGATATCTGTGCAGTGACAGAAACCTGGTTCAAGGCTCCAGAGAGCACCCCAGCACTACCAGACTATACCTCATATCATGCTTTTCGGCCCCAAAACCCGGACCGAACCACAAAAAGAGGGGGAGTTTCCATATTTATCAAGGATATCCACACCTCCAGGTTAGTGGCATTGCACGAAGTATCGGAGACCATCCATGTGCAACTAACAGTAGGCAAGACTGCTTTTCAGTTTATAGCATCCTACAGACCACCCTCTCAAAGTCAGGAATCCCATTCGGCTTTCCTGAAAACACTGGAGAACATGAAGATCTCTCCGAACACCATTATAGTGGGCGACTTCAACTACCCAAACATTGACTGGAAGCACTACTCAAGCCCCAGCACCTTAGCCCAAAGATTCCTTGAAATTATAAACTCAAATGCTATGGAACAACTAGTCACCACTCCCACAAGAGGGGACAACATACTAGACCTGATCATTACCAACATGGGGACTCTATGCTCCACACCAGAAGTATATCCCTCATTGGTAAGATCAGACCATAAATTAATTTCACTGGATGTCCACATCCACCCCACCCCAGCCCAGAAAACCACAGTGAAAAACTTCTCAAAAGCGAACTTCTCACTTCTCAAAACTGAAGTGGAATCCTTCAAGGCCCCAGGGCCAGTGGGAACTATAGACCAAACTGCAGAATCCTATATAAATGCATTCTACGGACATCTCCAGGAATGCATGGATCATGCTATCCCAAACAAAACCAAGACCCAATCATCCAAAGGCAGGCGTCCAGTCTGGTGGACCCCTGCCATAAATAAACTGTACAACAGAAGGAGGAAGCTAGTACATGATAGAGAAAAATCCCTAATAGGGAAGGCATCTCTGATCAGTACTAGCAAAACATTACGATCCCTCATAAAATCTTCCAAGGCCAGCTTTGTGAGAAAAATTGCACAGGACACCAAAGACAATCATAAGGCTTTTTTCAGTTATGTTAGAAACCTGGGATGCAACTCCCAGACTTGTTCTGAGTTGATTCTAAATGACAAAAAATACACTGAACCCACAGACATCGCCAATATCCTGGCAGATAGGTTCAGTGCAAACTTCTCCCCCCCTCCCCCCCAAAAGAGCAAGTATCTATCCCGGCAGAGGGCTGCCTCCCAAACATCTCAGATGCTCAGGTGAAGGTTGCCCTCTCCAAAGCAAAAAACACTGCTTCCATGGGACCAGATGGCGTCCCAGGTTGTGTCCTACATGAACTACAAGAGGAACTAATCCCTCAAATAAAACAGCTATACAATCTCAGCATCACTACAGGATATGTGCCCACAGAATGGCGTACAGCAACAGTGGTCCCACTCCACAAAGGTGGAGCCTTTACGGACCCTGGAAACTATCACCCCATAAGCCTGACTAGCTTAGTCTGCAAGGCTATGGAGAGGATCATCATGGAGCTCATAAACAAAGACATTGGGGACCTACAGACACTAGATCCTACCCAGTTCGGCTTTGTCAAGGGCAGATCCTGCCTTTTGAACCTGGTTGACTTCTTTGAAGCAGTCACCAAAGCATAGATGAAGGGAAGGTAGTCCACACAGCCTATCTGGCCTTGCAAAGGCATTTGACACAATACCCCACTCGGGCATCATAGATAAGCTATCCAGCTTAAATATAAACCCCTATGTCACAAGATGGGTCGCAAACTGGCTCAAAGACAGAACCCACAGCGTGAGAGTTGCTGGAGCCATGTCAGACTCGAAACCTGTCACAAGTGGCGTCCCACAGGGTTCTGTCCTGGGACCACTCTTGTTCGGTATATACTTTTCCGAGGTACAGGCAAATGTGGGAGGACTATGGCTCACCAAGTTCGCAGATGAATGCAAACTGGGCGCCATAATCAACTCTCCAGCTGACACAAACATCCTTCAAAAAGGTCTCACAGAGACAGATAACTGGTGCCAGCACCATGGTTTAAAGCTAAATGCCAAAAAATGTATAGTCATACCCTTAAGCAAAAACAATGTGCCCACAAATAACCACATAGGTGGAAACCCATTAAGTACAGAGAAAGTTATTAGGGACCTGGGGACCAAGTTGATAGCAATCTCTCCTTTGAAAACCACATTGCCAAAGTGTTTAGAAAGACCTTCTACATAGCACACCTCATCACGAAGGGTTTTACATCTAGATCAAGAGAGGTAATCGTGCCCCTTTATTCATCCTTCATCAGGCCCATCATAGAATACAATGCCCCTTTTGGGATGTACCTTACCCGACACCTGCAGCAATTAGAAAGACCCCAAAAGTATCTTACCAAGAGGATCAAGGGTCTCAAACAGATGCCATATGCTGCTCGGTTAAAAAAACTCCAGCTCTACTCAGTTGCATACCGCCTACTTCGAGGCGATCTATGCCTGACATACAAAGCTATGTCAAATCCAGAATTAATGGAAATGCTCCACCTCAGTAAATCTAAATCCCTTAGAGCCACACGCTCGGGGGACTTGAACCTCAGCACATAAATAAATAGAACTTGCTGGAGGGACAGGTTCATAACCCAGAGGCTCCCTTCACTCTGGAATAGAATTCCAGTTCATGCGAGGCAGAGCACCTCACTGAATCTCTTCAAGAAGAATCTCGATAAGTGGATGGGGATCGTAGATTTGTCCCAGGGATTACTCCCATGTCACTATTAGACAGAGGCACAGTAAACTAAACCTTAAAAAGGGCACAGTATACTCAAATCAAGGGGTGGCGTAAGCCATACAGAATCGGGCTTGGCTTATAATTGCCCCAGGGCAGATAGCCTAGTTTGAACCTATGAACCTATGAACCTGTATCAGCAACATTATATAGAATGTATAGCACAGCATCACAGAGGACAAAACCATGGTGACTGTATCAGCACCATTATACAGAATGTACAGCACAACATCACAGAGGGCAAAACCATTCTGACTGTATCAGCAGCATTATACAGAACGTATAGCACAACATCACAGAGGGCAAAACCATTCTGACTGTATCAGCAACATTATGCAGAATGTACAGCACAACATCACAGATTGCAAAACTATGGTGACTGCATCATCAGCATTATACAAAACCTATAGCACAACATCAAGGAGGGCAAAACCATGGTGACTTTATCAGCAGCAATATACAGCATTATACAGAATATAAAGCAGTACATCACAGAGGGAAAACACGGAGACTGTATCAGCAACATTGTATCGAATAGACAGCAATACATCACAAATTGCTAAACCAAGGTGAAGGTATCAGCAACATTATACAGAACGTACAGCACAACATCACAGAGGGCAAAACCATGCTGACTGTATCAGCAACATTATACAGAATGTATAGCACAACATGACAGAGGGCAAAACCATTCTGACTGTATCAGCAACATTATACAGAATATAAAGCACAACATCACAAAGGGCAAAACCATTCTGACTGTATCAGCAACATTATACAGAATGTATAGGACATCACAGAGGGCAAAACCATGCTTACTGTATCAGCAACATTATACAGAACGTATAGCACAACATCACAGAGGGCAAAACCATGCTGACTGTATCAGCAACATTATACAGAACATACATCACAACATCACAGAGGGCAAACCATTTGTGACTGTACCAGCAACATTATACAGAATGTATAGCACAACATCACAGAGGGAAAAACCATGGTGACTGTATCAGCAACATTACACAGAATGTATAGGACAACATCACAGAGGGCAAAACCATGGTGACTGTATCAGCAACATTACACAGAATGTATAGGACAACATCACAGAGGGCAAACCATTTGTGACTGTACCAGCAACATTATACAGAATGTATAGCACAACATCACAGAGGGCAAAACCATGGTGACTGTATCAGCAACATTACACAGAATGTATAGGACAACATCACAGAGGGCAAAACCATGCTGACTGTATCAGCAACATTATACATAATGTATAGCACAACATCACAGAGGGCAACACCATGGAGACTGTATCAGCAACATTACACACAACGTATAGGACAACATCACAGAGGGCAAAACCATTCTGACTGTATCTGCAACATCATACAGAATGTATAGCACAACATCACAGAGTCGAAAACCATGCTGACTGTATCAGCAAGATTATATATAATGTATAGCCCAACATCACACAGGGTAAAGCCATGGTGACTGTTTCGTTAACATTATACAGAATGTATAGCACAACATCACAGAGGGCAAAACCATGCTGACCTAATCTGCAACATTATACCAAATGTATAGCACAACATCACAGAGGGCAAAACCATGCTGACTATATCAGCAACATTATACAGAATGTATAGCACAACATCAAAAAGGGCAAAACCTTTTTGACTGTATCAGCAACATTATAGAGAATATAAAGCACATCACAGAATGCAAACCCATGCTGACTCTATCAGGACCATTACATAGAATGTTTATCACAACATCACAGAGGGCAAAACCATGGAGACTGTTATCAACAACCTTACACAGAACATATAGCACAACATCACAGAGGGCAAAACGATGCTGACTGTATCAGCAACATTATACAGAATGTATAGCATAACATCACAGTGGGAAAAACCATGCTGACTGTATCACCAACATTATACAGAATATAAAGCACAACACGACAGAGGGCAAAACAATGCTGACTATACCAGCAACATTATACAGAACAAACAGTACAACATCACAGAGGCGAAAACCATGCTGACTGTATCATCATTATACAGAATGTATAGCCCAACATCACACAGGGCAAAGCCATGGTGACTGTATCAGTAGCATTATACAGAATGTATAGCACAACATCACAGAGGGCAAAACCATGCTGACTGAATCTGCAACATTATACAAAATGTATAGCACAACATCACAGAGGGCAAAACCATGCTGACTATATCAGCAACATTAGACAGAATGTATAGCACAACATCACAGAGGGCAAAACCTTTCTGACTGTATCAGCAGCATTATAGAGAATATAAAGCACATCACAGAATGCAAACCCATGCTGACTGTATCAGGACCATTATATAAAACATATAGCACAACATCACAGAGGGCAAAACCATGCTGACTGTATCAGCAACATTATACAGAATGTATAGCACAACATCACAGTGGGCAAAACCATGCTGACAGTATCACCAACATTATACAGAATATAAAGCACAACACCACAGAGGGCAAAACTATGCTGACTATATCAGCAACATTATACAGAACATACAGCACAACATCACGGAGGGCAAAACCATTCTGTCTGTATCTGCAACATTATACAGAATGTACAGCACAACATCACAAAGGACAAAACCATGGTAAATGTATGAGCAACATTATACAGAATGCATAGCACAACATTACAGATGGCAAAACCATGCTGACTGTATCAGCAACATTATACAGAACGTACAGAACAGCATCACAGAGGGGAAAACTACGGTGACTGTATCAAAAACATTATACAGAACATACAGCACAAAATCACAGAGGGCAAAACCATTCTGACTGTGTCAGCAACATTATACAGAATGTATAGCACAACATCACAGAAGGCAAAACCTTTCTGACTGTATCAGCAACATTATACAGAATATAAAACACATCACAGAGGGCAAAACCATAGAGATTGTATCAGCAACATTATACAGAAGGTATAGCACATCACAGAGGGCAAAGCCATGGAGACTGTATCAGCAACATTACACAGAACATATAGCACAACATCACAGAGGGTAAAACCATGCTGATTGTGTCAGCTACATTATACATAACATACAGCGAAACATTACAGAGGACAAAACCATTCTGACTGTATCAGCAACATTATACAGAACGTATAGGACATCACAGAGGGCAAAACCATGCTGACTGTATCAGCAACATTATGCAGAATGTATAGCACAACATCACAGAGGGCAAAACCATGGTGACTGTATCAGCAACATTACACAGAACGTACAGGACAACATCACATGGGACAAAACCATGGAGACTGTATCAGCAACATTATACAGAACGTACAGCACAACATCACAGAGGGCAAAACCATTCTGACTGTATCTGCAACATATACAGAATGTATAGCAGAACATCACAGAGGTGAAAACCATGCTGACTGTATCAGCAACATTATACAGAATGTATAGCCCAACATCACACAGGGCAAAGCCATGGTGACTGTATCGGTACCATTATACAGAATGTATAGCACAACATCACAGAGGGCAAAACCATGTTGACTGAATCTGCAACATTATACAAAATGTATAGCACAGCATCACAGAGGGCAAAACCATGCTGACTATATCAGCAACATTATACAGAATGTATAGCACAACATCACAGAGGGCAAAACCTTTCTGACTGTATTAGCAACATTATAGAGAATATAAAGCACATCACAAAATGCAAACCCATGTTGACTGTATCAGGATCGTTATATAGAATGTATAGCACAACATCACAGAGTGCAAAACTATGGAGACTGTATCAACATCATTACACAGAACATATAGCGCAACATCACAGAGGGCAAGACCATGCTGACTGTATCACCAACATTATACAGAATATAAAGCACAACACCACAGAGGTCAAAACTATGCTGACTATACCAGCAACATTATACAGAACATACAGCACAACATCACGGAGGGCAAAACCATTCTGAAAGTATCTGCAACATTATACAGAATGTATAGCACAACATCACAGAGCCAAAAACCATGCTGATTGTATCAGCAACATTATACAGAATGTATAGCCCAACATCACACAGGGCAAAGCCATGGTAACTGTATCAGCAACATTATACAGAATGTATAGCACAACATCACAAAGGGCAAAACCTTTCTGACTGTATCACCAACATTATACAGAATATAAAGCACAACACCACAGAGGGCAAAACTATGCTGACTCTACCAGCAACATTATTCAGAGCATTCAGCACAACATCACGGAGGGCAAAACCATTCTGACTGTATCTGCAACATTATACAGAATGTATAGCCCAACATCAGAAAGGACAAAACCATGGTAACTGTATGAGCAACATTATACAGAACGTACAGAACAGCATCACAGAGGGCAAAACTACAGTGACTGTATCAACAACATTATACAGAACATGCAGCACAACATCACAGAGGGCAAAACCTTTCTGACTGTATCAGCAACATTATACAGAATATAAAACACATCACAGAGGGCAAAACTATAGAGATTGTATCAGCAACATTACACAGAACATATAGCACAACATCACAGAGGGTAAAACCATTCTGACTGTATCAGCAAAGTTGAACAGAATATAAACACAACATCACAGAGGGCAAAACCATGCTGACTGTATCAGCTGCATTATACGGAACGTACATCACAACATCACAGAGGGCAAAACTATGGTGACTGCATCAGCAACATTATACAGAATGTATAGCACAACATAATAGAGGGTAAAGCTATGGTGAGTGTATCAGCAGCATTATACAAAACCTATAGCACAACATTGTTGAGGGGAAGACTGTGGTGACTGTATCAACAACATTATACAGAACATATAGCACAACATCACAGAGGGCAAAACCATAGTGACTGTATCAGCAGCAATATACAGCATTATACAAAATATAAAGCAGTACATCACAGAGGGAAAACCATGGAGACTGTATCAGCAACATTGTATTAAATAGACAGTAGTACATTCAAATTGCTAAACCAAAGTGAAAGTAACAGCAGCATTATACAGAACATGCAGCATTACATCACAGAAGGAAATCCTTGCTGAGTGAATCAGCAACATTATACAGAATGTATAGCACAACATGACAGAGGGCAAAACCATGCTGACTGTATCTGCAACATTATACAAAATGTATAGCACAAAATCACAGAGGGGAAAACCATTCTGACTGTATCAGCAACATTATACAGAATGGCACAACATCACAGATTGCAAAACCATGCTGACTGTATCAGCAACGTTAAACAGAATGTATAGCACAGCATCACAAAGGGCAAAACTATGGTGACTGTATCAGCAGCATTATACAAAACTTATAGCACAACATCATTGAGGAGAAGACTATGGTGACTGTATCAGCAACATTATATAGCACATATAGCACAACATCACAGAGAGCAAAACCTAGGTGACTGCATCAGCAACAATATACAGCATTATACAAATATAAAGCAGTACATCACAGAGGGCAAAACCATGGAGACCGTATCAGCAACATTACACAGAACGTATAGCACAATATCACAGAGGGCAAAACCATGGTGACTGTATCAGCAACATTACACAGAACGTATAGGACATCACAGAGGGCAAAACCATGCTGACTTTATCAGCAACATTATACAGAATGTATAGCACAACATCACAGAGGGCAAATCCATGGAAACTGTATCAGCAACATTACACAGAACGTATAGCACAATATCACAGAGGGCAAAACCATGGTGACTGTATCAGCAACATTACACATAACGTATAGGACATCACAGAGGGCAAAACCATGCTGACTTTATCAGCAACATTATACAGAATGTATAGCACAACATCACACAGGGCAAAGCCATGGTGACTGTGTCAGCAACATTATACAGACTGTATAGCACAACATCACAGAGGGCAAAACCATACTGACTGTGTCAGCAACATTATACAGGATATAAAGCACCACATCACAGAGGGCAAAACCATGGAGACTGTATCAGCAACATTATACAGAATTTATAGCACAACATCACAGAGGGCAAAGCCACGGTGACTGTATCAGTAACATTATACAGAACGCACAGCACAAAATCACAGAGGGCAAAACCATTCTGATTCTTTTAGCAACATTATACAGAACGTATAGCACAACATCACAGAGGGCAAAACCATTCTGACTGTATCAGCAACATTATAATGAAGATATAGCATAACATCACAGCGGGCAAAATTATGGTGACTGTATCAGGAATATTATACAGAATGTATAGTATGACATCACAATGGGCAAAACTGTGGTTACTGAATTAGGAAGAATGCATAAAATAGACAGTGCTGTATCACTGATGATGATATCATGATGACTGCGTGAGGTATGTTGTATAGAGACAACTGTGGTACATCACAGATGACAAAATCATGATGATTGTATCAGGAATATTTTACAGTGAAAATACTGCTACATTACATATAACAAAATCATGATGACTTTATCAGGAATATTATACAGCGGGTGATGAGCTACTTGTAGAATTCCAGAGTTTGATTTTGTCAACCTTCTTTTGCCTGATGTTTGTTTTTGAGCACGTTATTTAACTTACTCTCAGGCTGCCCCTGAAAAGGGACAGTGTTGTCTTGTGGGCTGACCTAGTTAACAAATAAACAAATGTTAGCATGCAGCTTCAGGGTTAGAGACTCCAAAAGTAATAGCCATCTTCAAATGGACTCTGACTAGATTACATCTTGAGTACTGCATGCAGTTAAGGAGGCCACACAGCCTTATAGGAGAAGGAAGTCAAGTCTTTTGGAAGGAGTGCAAAGAAAGGTCTTCAGAAGTGTTGAAATGCTATGATCTCAAGAGGCTCAGTGAGGCATGGGGACCATGATAGTGGGGTGTATCAAATGATATTGTGGAGATGGGAAAGGGGGAGTCATCTTGAATGGAAAGATCAAAGGGGAGGAACGAGGAGGAAGAGGAGGCATGAAGAACTACTGTAGGGACTAACTACTCCCTGATACTTCTTCTTGAAGAGGATTGTTGACTCATGGGAAGTATTATTAGAAAGGACGGTGGATGAGAAATTCACAGGAGACATTTAAGAGGGAAGGTGACAGATGCCGAAAGTGGGAGGAGAATGATGAATTAAAGGTGGAAGGTTAATCGTACAAAAAAGATAGACTAGATTGGAAATCAAACACATGCCAAAAACTAATAATTCAAAAAAAGCAGGATCCAAACAGAGTTCCACAGCAAACTTTATTGATTTTTAACACTTCTGTTGGCCTTAAGCCTCAGACTTCCTCAGAAACACTTGAAATACATTGTAACTCTCTTAAATATCCTCTTAGTATAGTCACATGATTTTAAAACCACACCCCCCCTTAATTAACACAATTAATTAATAAAGAAACACAATTCATTGATGGAAACACAGTTCATTCATAAAAAACAGTGCCTAAAATGAAGTGTGCAAAACTTTTACAATTTGGGCTTTTTCATAAAGTGCATATGCAATACTTAAATTATTATTAAAATGTAAATGCTATTATAGTACTTGAAGTTCATAATAATTATTTTAGTACTTAAAATACATAATACTGTTTACAATGTATAAAACCTTTTTTCATATGTGAAATTCAGATTTCAGTTTTAAGTAACTACTAATAGACAAGGTCTTATTGAGGCCTGGATGACTGGTAGCACTGACACGGAGTTGCCATATCAACTCTCTATACTCTAACCATATGTCTTTTGGCCCACCCCTCATGTCTTTGTCGATAACTTGCTCCAAACCTGAAAATCTAAAGCAGTGCCCACTATATTCATAGATATGTCTAGCTAAGGCATTGGGCATTTTAACTTTCTGTATGTCGTAGATGTGTTGGTAAATCCATTTATTGAAGGCATTTTTAGTTTTTCCTATGTAGAACATACTGCAATGTTGACAAATTGCAATGTATACTAGACACTTTGTCATGAAATTCATCTTATGCAAAAGTTTTATAATTCCATAACCTTCAATGTGCACAAGATCTGTTTCAAGAACATAACAACATTGTGCACAATGTCCACATCTTCTCATACTTCCACCCACACTTTTCTGTACATTCCTTTCTAAAATGTTTTTAATGTTAGAACTTCTTTTATAGACAACTACTGGCCTCGATACCATTTCCACTTTACTTTCTTTAATATCATTTAATATACTCCAATTATTATAAATGATATCTTTTATCGCACTAAAACCAGGACTAAATATCAAAATCAGTGCCATGTTAAAAACCTCTGTCAGTGACCCCTATGTTCAAGTTATCTATCCCACCATCCAAGGTGTCAAGGTGTGCGTAGTATTTGTATTTGACACATTAATACCTAATAGGGGAACAAAATGCCCGTTAATTCTTTTGTTAGTGACTTCCTGCAAAATAGGGTCAATAAATATTTTGGGATATCCCATCCTGATTAACATATGCTTGACAGTGTCCATTTCGTCAATAAATTGTTTATAGTCACTGACCATTCTTGCTATCCTCACCCCTTGCCCCTTAACCAATGATTTTTCTGGTGCAAGGGGTGACAACTTCCAAAATGTAGCAAAGTGTTTGCGAAAGTGGGTTTTCTTTATATTGTTGAGTTAAACCCTTTTTTGACCAGGTCCTTAGTAATTTTAGTATCTAAGAAATGTATTGTGTCCTTGGTGGATTCCATAGTGAAGGACAAAAAAGTGATACTACTATTTAATAATTCAAAAAACTGTCCAATGCTTCCTCCGTACTATCCCAAAATATCAGGATGTCATCCAGGAAATGCCCATAGAATTTGCAAAATTTAAATAACTCATGTTTAAACGCAAACATTATTTCCCATTGGGTAAGGACAATATTGGCAAATAAGGGGGCACATGTTGCCCCCATTGCTACATCAATCTTTTGTTTGAAGTACTGGTTTTCAAACACAATAAAATTGTTCTCAAGAATTACTTCCGTAAGTGTTCTGAACATCAAAATTCTATTGTGTACAAAAGTGGTGTTATTGCAAAGGAAATAATAAAACCACTGAATAACTAAAACATGTGCAATGACAGTGAATAGGTCCTTAACGTCTATCATGGCTAATATCAAGTGTTCACAAAATAAGTTATCCTTAATCTTACTCAAGCAGTCCCAGGAATCCTTAAGGATGTGTTGGTATTTTTTCAACACATTTTTAAGTTGAAAATCAACACATTTTGCCAAGTTGAATGTTTTAGATTCCTTGGCATCAACAATGGATCTCATAGGGGGATAAACAATATTTTTATGAATTTTCGGGATAGATTTTTGTTGCAAAAAGTTACATTCATTGATATTGATCTGTCCATCTAATAAATCATTCATAATGGCATCAATGTGCCTGTAGGCTATGTTCAATTCGTTCAGCGATGTTTGTTCATAACTGTCACTAAAAATGTGCTCGTACATTTTTTCTACATAGGACCTTTTTTCCATTACCGCAATGCCCCCTCACTTGTCGGGTTTCATTAACCTAATGTTCATGTTGTCACAAATATTTTTTAAAAGGTCACTTTCTTCATGGGAAAGATTAGTTGTACAATCCTTTTTCTTGTATTTGATAAGATTCCTAACTTGATTACTACATACATTATCAAAAACCTGTAACAAGGGATGTAGTGGGGGGTTAAATGTACTTGATTTTTTACATTGTGGTACTTGTGTACTATTGATCTCATTGTCAAAGTAAATACACAAATTGGTTTTCCTAACAAACATTTTAATCTCCAAAATAATTTTTTCCACCGCTGGAACCTTAGAAGGAACATAGTTCAACCCTTTTTGAAATAATTCTGTCCACTCAGTGTCTACTGTTGCATTACTTACATTGAATATTTTAAAGTCACCCTCATTATTCATAACTATATGTGCATTCATTTGGGTGGCAGAATCTATTACCACCTGTTGTTCCTCCTCCCTCATCCCTTGTAGGGGCGACCCCTGTTGGAAAATGTATTCCTGAAGTTCCCATTGCTCTGTACGTCCCTGCCCTGGGAAAATTGCCTCGTTCGATTCTGAAGGCGTTCTGACCTCCTCAATGGCATGTCTAAAGGGACTGCATCATCACCGTTCTCATTTACAACATTATCCCTCAAATCCTGATCCACATACTCATTTTGGTACATATTTTCTCGATTGCTGACCTGCTGAATTCTGCTAAATCCACTTGGTGTGGGATAAGCTTTACCAGCTTCATAATCTTTTTTATCCCTTGCTAACTTTTTACTTTTTTTGCTAACCAAGTCCTCCACATATTTGTCAGTGTCAACGGGCATAGCCCTGTAGTTGTCAAACTTTTGCGGAAATCCTAAATCATTTTTAAGCGTTGCATCACATTCATCAACAGTTTTTTTAATAGAAATCATTTTCCTGTCATTTTCCCTCATAATGCATTCAACAAGCTCACATCCATGTCTATTAAACATTGAGGCAAGTTCTTTGTAAAAATCAGAACCTTGAATAGTACATGAGGGAAATCTTCATGTCCTTAAACCCTGGGGCACTTGCTCCCTCTGCAAGCATTCACGTAAATAGTTATTTTCCACCTGCAACTTACGAAATTTGATAATTTCCTTTTTGAGGTGTTCCAGTTGTTCATCAACCATTCTGACATATTTATTGGCATTCCTATTGTCACTAAAGTCTTTGAAATCACTGGATAATCCTTCATTCATCAACTCCAAAAGTGAAAAAGACGCTACACCATTCCTGATGTAATTCACCACATTAGCACCTCCCGCTGCCTCTCCTCATCCAATCGCAGTAATTGTAGGTGCAGTAGAGGCAGAAACGGGACTGCCTTGCGCTGGGGGGATGGAACTTGTAATGCTATCTTGTGAATGGCCTCTCAAGCCGCTCGCGTGTTCAAAAGTGGTGGGTAGGGCAGATAAATTCCTTCCCAAGTATGTTATCTGCTCAGACAGCACCTGGATTAAGGCTGCCAGGGTCCCAGTAGAACTGTTAAGTTCACGAATGGGACCTGCTGGGATGTCTCCATTGTCAGGAACCGGCTCCATAACACATAAATCAGGAAATCAAACACATGCCAAAAACTAATAACTCAAAAGAAGCAGGATTCAAACGAAGTTCCACAGCAAACTTTATTGATTTTTAGTGCTCTTGTCAGCCTTAAGCCTCAGACTTCATCAGAAACACTTGAAATACATTGTAAGTCTCTTAAATATCCTCTTAGTTTAGTCACCATGCTGACTGTATCAGCAACATTATATAGAATATAAAGCACAACAGCACAGAAGGCAAAACCTTTCTGACTGTATCAGGAACATTATACAGAACATACAGCACAACATCACAGAGGGCAAAACTATGGTGACTGTATCAGGAGCATTATACAAAACCTATAGCACAACATCATTGAGGGGAGGACCATGGTGACTGTATCAGCAACACTATACAGAACATATAGCACAAAATCAAAGAGGGCAAAACCATGGTGACTTTATCAGCAGCAATATAAAGCGTTATACAGATTATAAAGCAGTACATCACAGAGGGAAAACCATGGAGACTTTCAGCAACATTGTATCGAATAGACAGCAATACAACACAAATGGCTAAACCAAGGTGAAGGTATCAGCAACATTATACAGAACATGCAGAATTACATCACAGATGGAAAACCATGCTGACTGTATCAGCAACATTATACAGAATGTAAGCACAACATCACAGAGGGCAAAACCATGCTGACTGCATCTGAAACATTATACAGAATTTATAGCACAGCATCACAGAGGGCAAAACTGTGGTGACTGTATCAGCAACATTATACAGAACGTACAGCACAGCAGCACAGAGGGCAAAACTATGGTGACTGTATTAGCAACATTATTCAGAATGTATAGCACAACATCACAGAGAGCAAAACCATTCTGACTCTGTTAGCAACATTATACAGAATGTATAGCACAACATCACAGAGGGCAAACCCATTCTAACTGTACATACAGCACAACATCACAGAGGGCAAACCCATTCTAACTGTATCAGCAACATTATACTGAAGATATAGCATAACATCACAGAGGGCAAAATCATGGTGACTGTATCAGGAATATTAAACAGAATGTATAGTATGACATCACAATGGGCAAAACTGTGGTCACTGAATTAGCAAGAATGCATAAAATAGACAGTGCTGCATCACTGATGACAATATCATGATGACTGCGTGAGGTATGTTGTATAGAGACAACTGTGGTACATCTCAGATGACAAAATCATGATGACTGTATCAGGAATATTTTACAGTGAAAATACTGCTACATTACACATAACAAAATCATGATGACTTTATCAGGAATATTATACAGCAGATGATGAGCTATTTGCAGAATTCCAGAGTTTGATTTTGTCAACCTTCTTTTGCCTGCTGTTTGTTTTTGAGCACGTTATTTAACTTACTCTCATGCTGTGTCTGAAAAAGGACAGTGTTGTCTTGTGGGCTGACCTAGTTAACAAATAAACAAATGTTAGCATGCAGCGTCAAGGTTAGAGACTCCAAAAGTAATAGCCATCTTCAAATGGACTCTGACTATATTACATCTTGAGTACTCCATGCAGTTAAGGAGGCCACACAGCCTTATAGGAGAAGGAAGTCAAGTCTTTTGGAAGGAGTGCAAAGAAAGGTCTTTAGAAGAGTTGAAATGCTATGATCTCAAGAGACTCAGTGAGGCATGGAAACCATGATAGTGGGGTGTATCAAATTATATTGTGGAGATGGGAAAGAGGGCATCATCTTGAATGGAGAGATCAAAGGGGAAGAACGAGGAGGAAGAGGAGGCATGAAGAACTACTGTAGGGACTAACTACTCCCTGATACTTCTTCTTGAAGAGCATTGTTGACTCATGGGAAGTATTATTAGAAAGGACGGTGGATTAGAAATTCACAGGAGACATTTAAGTGGGAAGGTGACAGATGCAGAAAGTGGGAGGAGAATGATGAATTAAAGGTGGAAGGTTAATCGTACAAAAAAGATAGACTAGATAGGCTTATTGTCTTCCTGTGCCATAATATGTAATGAGAGTACACAACAAACTGTATGACGTATTAAACATTATTGAAAAAGTGAAAAGAAAAATCCGCAAACTGGTGAGTGTGGACTGTCATGGAGACTAATAATAAGTTGCATACTCTTTTGTGTACATCTAAAGAAATCTTTGTTTTTTTCTGTGTTGTCAGTGCACAATGAGGAGATTGTGCTGAATTTATTACAGCATTTGTGATAAGGTGAACATGTGTCTTTATTTATTTATTTAGTAGTTATTTACTTGCTAGTTCATTTTTTTACATTTAAATGCAGTAAACATTTTACATTTTAAAACGGAGCCAGAACCAATAACTTTAAACAATAAATTAAAATTGTCATAATGCATTCATAAATGGCTACACCCATGCATTACGATCAATATTAAAAAGGGCTTATTAAAGAAAGTCACCTATAAAACTAATATTTTAGGGATATCCTAAAAGAAGCCTCTGAGTCACAAGCCCTAATCTCAGAAGGTTGCTGATTGCCAAGGGGTGGTACAAAACATGCAAAGGACAATCATCCCGAGTATTTGAGCCTGGCCCTTAGAACAACCAGCAACTTCTCCCCTGATGGCCTCAGTGCCCTGTCTGGATCACAAGACATTAGCATATCTTTCAAATAAGCAAGATCCAAATTATGTAGCTCTCTAATGGTCTACTTCAGATGATCGAAGTTTCAAAACTTCGAACATCATATGGCCGAGGATCATATGACTGAAGTTATGAAACGTTGAACATCTAACTAAAAAAAAACAAAGCGAAAACAAAAACAAAAAAATGTTCTGTTGCATTTTTGCAGGGAGGCAAGAGCCCCTGCACCTCCACCCCCCACTAATTAAATATACTAACTCCAATATCGCACTACAATGAGGAAAAACGCAAATTTCTCATTCCGCCCTGTACGGGGATCTCCATTCAGAATTTTGAAGTTTCATAACTTTGATCATATGGTCCTCGGCCACATGATGTTTGAAGTTTTGTAACTTCGATCATCTGAAGGGGACCTATTTTTATAAGCCAGTGAAAGATCTTACATACTGATATGGATGCAAGCAGAAGCCTATGTAGATCCCATAGAAGAGAAGCAATGTGCCAGCTATGAGAACATTCCATTAAGAAACATAATGTGGAATTTAACACCTCTGCAGCCATGGCAGTTTGCCATTGAGAGCCCTAGGTGGATAATACTGCAGCAATCTAACAAGATAATACAAGCACATGTGTCACCATAACAATGTTCGTAGAATGAATAAAGTTTCAGAACCATACAATATCATTTAGATCAATATACAATTTTTCTGACACATGAGCCTGCAGTGTCAGTCTATCATCAAGGATAATGCCAGATCATGTACTTGTGGCAAAAAATTCAGATTGATTGCCATATAGGTAAGAAGGAAGTAAGGAACGGAAGACGATATGAGATGGTCACATGAACCAGTATCACCACCTCAGCCTTTGTTGGGTTTAGTGTCAAATAATTCTCAGATAACCAAGCAAGAAGTGATTAGAATCAGTCTCTTACTGGTGTAAAATTCTGGTATACAGTACTGAGTGAAGGACAGGTAATGTGGAATGCCATCAGCATAGAACTGGTAAGAAATGCCTACACCTTTATGAATCTTGCTCGGATACACAAAATAGAGTGGGAGTAACAATGATGTCAGGGTTAAGCACTGTTCATAGGATAACAGGTTCACCAGTGTGTACCAGGCTAATGACCTCAAGGGCCTTTTTAAGCCTAGTCCTGCATCCCAAATCCCTGACAAGTTATGGTGCCCTTGAAAAGTGTAAACAAGGGACTGGGCAGTAAACCATTCACAAGCTACTTGTGTCCATTAGAGACATAGGTGCCAAACCAGGGATGAATTTCCTGCTCCATATCCAATTGTCCAAGCTGCAATTGAATTGAATTGTGGAGGACCTTTACTTCACCTGAATGGGTAGCCTGCTCCAGAGAAGAGGTAGTCTCTCGGATACAAACCAGTCTTTTCAGCAGGTCCTAGTTATATCATATGCAAGAATGGATTTAAGTCTTTAGAATGGATAAGTCTTTAGAAGGGGAACCTCACATAGAGGAGTTTAGTCCACAGAGAATCCAATAGTAGTGGTAAAAAAGCAAACTAATCAATTAGTACTCCAGAGAAACCACAGTGGGTTTTATAATGTTTAATCAACACCCTGTGATCCTGAATGATCGATGAAAGTAATTTTAGGGAGTCTAATTACAGTAAAAGACTTATTTTGGAAACAAATTTCAGTGAACTGTGGCTGTTTCACTTTCTTTACTGTTGTGTGACAGTGGAGTTAGTTATGGTATGTGAGTTTTTGTTCCAGACATTACACCTGCAAGAGGAGTAGGCTTTGTTTGGTGCTCTCTAAAAGTGGTTTGCAGCGTAATAGTTTCTATTTTTCAATAGATATTAAAATTTTCTTTAGTGAGTTGGCATTATTCTGGGAGGAGAGAGGTCTGGCCAAATGTGAACCTGAAGGTGGCCCCTGTTCTTCAGGGAGACAATGGTCTCATCTGTTTCAAAAGTTTTCTACCTCCTCTTTTAAAAGAGGTGAGTATCAGGAGGCATGCTTCATATATGCAGTTAGAGCTGGGTGGATTGAGATGACAACACATGCATTACTGCCTATGATTCTGTCCCACTCCGCTCCTCTCCTCTCCTCTCATTAATGAGTGAATTTTAGCCAGTCTGGAGCAGGTTTAATAAACCTTAGCACCTGTCAGGATATCTACTATAAGCAGAACCTGAATCCCTTCCTTTGGATGAGTGAGATGATGTTCATTCTCATCTCCCTTCCCTATTCCCCCAACTTTCAAGCCACTAATCAAACTCAGGATATTGGTGACAAAGTCAAGGTTCCATCACCCCATACCATGGAACAAGGCCTAAAGTGTTTTTTATAAAAATATTTGGAATGTTTACCTTTCCACATATTTAACCACAGTAGTATTACTGTTTATGTTATCAAGGTTAGGAAACTGAAGTGAACACAGCTTGAAAAGACATAGCAGTTTATAAAGAAAAGACATGCACGACTCTCTAATAAAATGTTTTTTTTATTGCACTGTAACATTATTATTTCCTTTTTGACCATTTTCAATATGTTTCTTAGTCACAATAATTATCATTTATGCTACTTTAGAAAAAGATGAAGCATCTTTCTTCCATGTGACTTGATAGTATGTCTTGCTGCTTAATTAATAGTGTTAAGCATTCCCTTGCAGACACACTCATTAAACTGATTAACCTAAGTTTAGCTGGTGGTTTTGTCCCTGATGAGTGATGCACTGCAGACATCCATAAGGGTGGTCTTACAACTGACCCATGGAATTACAGACCTATCAGCCTTACAAGTCTCATCTGAAAAACATGGAACATATTGTAACTGACCCCATAAACTGTGATATCAAGAGTCCTGTCATATTTGACCCTCCTAGCAGTTTGGTTTTATGAAAGGTATATTCCGTCTGTTTAATTTGGTAAATTTCTACAAAAGAGTTACAAAGGTTGTAGATGGTGGCCATGCAGTGCACATGGTGCATCTTGACCTTGTATACGCCTTTGACACCATTCCCCATGCTGGCATCATGCAGTAGCTAAATGCTTCAAAAATCAATTCATATGTAGTAAGATGGAGAGCAAACTGATGAAAGACAGCCCACACTGTGTGAGTTGCAGGTGCTTTATCAGAAAGTTTGAAAGTGACCAACAGTGTCCCTCAGGACATGTTGCTGGAACCTCTCTTTTTTGGCATTTTCTTTTCAGATCTCAAAGCAGAGAGCCAAGAAGTCAGAGTAATGAAGTTAGCAAACAATCATAAACTGGGGGGGGGGTTGTTAAGACACAATATGATACCCAAACCCTCCAGAATGAAGTTAGCCTAGCAAACTTTTGGTGTATTAAAAAGGGACTCAAACTAAATACTTAAAACTTTAGCATCCTCTCATCATACTGTCCAGATAATACACCTGTACACAATTAAAATGTAGTTAGGGACACAGGTGCTGCATCAATAGCTCACTCTCTTTTGACTATCATCTAACAACAGTCGTCAGGAAATCATTTTATTTAGCCCAGCTAATTCTCAAAAGAATATCATCAAGGACTTAAGAGGTAATCCATCTCTTATGCTCAGCATTGATTGGACCACTTATTGAGCTCAATGCCCCCTTTGGGATGTATCTTATTAAACACAGCTAACAATTAGAAAGATTCCTAAAGCTCCTAACCGAAAAGATCACTGGCCTAAAGTCCCTGAGCTACCAAGAGAGGCTGGAAGTTCTATCCCTTCATTCAGTGTCTTATATATTAAGGAGAGATCTGTATCTGTCTCTGTCTCTCTCTCGCTCTCTCGCTTGCTGTCCATAACAGAGCCGATTGTCCTGGACCTCCGATTTCCCTATAAGACCAATATCGCCATGATTACTAGAACCAGGGATATTAATTTTCAACTGATTAAAAACATGACTAAAAGATAAGTTTATATCCCGTCACCTCCCAAACCTCTGGAAAAGACTTCCCCATATGCTAAACACTGTGACTCATTCTCCACATTTTTTGCATGCATTATGTATTTTTCAGAATTTATAGTAAGTCACCTTTCTACTGGATGATGTGTTTCTCCAATTCATCAACTGCCATTTATTTATGAACATTATTAGTATTGCCTCTGTAAAAGAAGACTGCTATTCCTGCCATCAATCTGAATTATGGTTGTCACGGATGGAGTTTGAATCCCACCACTGCCAAACATTTTTGAAGAAATGTCCAACCTGGCACCATAAGAGGGTCTTTCAGGTCACACCACTGGTGCCCAGTAGATTAAAATAAAAGAAAGAAAGCACACACAGGTCTAACCCAATAATCAGTTCAAAAAGCCAATGCCATGGCAGAGATGGTTATAAACTTGACTATGACTCAGGTGACATGAGTTTGATTACTGGCTTGAGGTTCTGTGGCACTGGCAAAGAAGGATGGGTATGTTCATCTCTGTGGGAAAAAGCATTTGTCTAGGCATTCTGTGTGGGAAGTTGTCATCCATAGAGGGGTGCAACCCTTAGATATAACAGATGACCTATGCTGACCATCTAAAAAAACTCCACCTATACTTTGTCGTATATCATCTACTCAAAGGCGATCTCTGCTTAACATACAATGCCATGTCAAACCCAGAGCTGTTGGACATGCTACACTTAAAGAAATCCTAATCCCTCAGAGGTGCATGCTCCAGGGATCTAAACCTTATCATCACAATGCACACAACATGCTGGAGGGATAGGTTCCTGACCCAGAGACTCCCCATACTCTGGAATAGACTGCCCATGCATGTCAAGCAGAGTGCCTCTTTGGCCCTCTTCAAAAGGAACCTTGATGATTGGATGGGAAATAGGAAATTCACCTCGGGATCATGTCAGTTGCCCTGCTAGACAGGGGTCCAGGGAAGTAAATGCTGTGAGAAGAAATAGCCAGAGAATTGTTATGGCTAGGCTTGTATAGGCCCTGGGGCTGATAGCCTAGCACCAACATATGAACCTATGAATGCAGGAGAGGGGGAATCAAGCAGAAGGTCATAAATGAAAAAATCCCCCAAAGGAAGTAGTCAATGGCACAATCCCCCAGGACACCCTTAGTTTTGAAGCTGGCCCCAGCGTTAGAATAGTGCCAGTCTAGGGGCTGTATGAGAGGCTAGTAGACCTTGTGATAAACTAAGGACACTGGGGTAAGCCAGAAAAAAATTATGCAGGAGGGGAACAAAAAATAAACTAACTAATAAATAAACTAACCAATTCATAAAATATAAGCTGGACCAAAGATCATACAGGGAATATGCACTGTTATCCTTTGAATGTGCTTCCAATATCTACACCCAAATTAGAATACACATCAATTCATTGCTTCACAAGTATTATGTAGTCAGTCTTCAGACCATTACAATCTTAAACAATGAGCTATTTTCAAAAGTTCCCTCCAGTCTCAAGGTGAGGAATACAAGACACACCGCCAGAGAATTTGAGGCTTTCTATCAAATTACCTAGGTTTACCTTGAAGGTGGCTGAGGTGTTTCTCTGATTGACAGGTAGGAAGTTTGTTTTAGAGGTGGGCAATGCATTGAGATATGAATCTATCATGTAAATCTGTTTTATCTGTTGATAAAGATTTATTTCCTTTAATTGTGTATATGATTGGCTATGTTTTTTCTTTTACAAAGAAATAGTAGGTCACATAAGGGAAGATCCTTAATAGTTCAAAAAGCTAGACACAGATCGCTACAGAGGATTCTAAAAGGAATTAAGTAGAGAGAGAAGGTTGACAGTCTGTCTTGATAACCAAGATTTTTGAGGCCACTAATCTTTTTAATTAGAAACCTCTGAGGTCTTCCAAGTTGAGTGATATGTTTAGACAAATGCATACCTCTTTTTTACATATCAAAAAGGGCATTGTATTCAATAATGGGTCTATTAAGAGGGATATTAAGACTTCTTTGGATCTAGAAGAGATACCTTTGTAAAACAGTTAAGCCAAATTGAAGACTTTCCAAACTACTATGGAGACATCATTGTCAAAGGATAAGATATAATCAAAAAGAGTGCCTGGATCCCTTACAACAGAGTCTGATTGGAGGGGTGTGTCACCTATATGATATGGGAAAATGTCCTGTTTACTAACATTAATTATATCACATTTTTTCATATTTCATTTGAAACTATTGTCTTTGCTCCAATTGTTTACATGGCCTAACCTGTGGTGGAGAAATTGTGAGTTAATAGAAGATTGAATAACAACTCCCAATTTACAGTCATCTAAAGACTTACTGTAGATAACTATATACTAGAAGTGTTGGCCTGGAGGTCCAAGAAATAGATGCCAAACAGGAGACGGCCTAACATTGAGCCTCATGATACACCCTTCTACGGAGTTAACAGATTTTCAATGTCCAGATTAACTCCTTCAATCCTATAGCACCTTTTGTGTGTATTTCATTTTTACATTTATAGCATAGCTCCTTTTGGTGTTTTTGAGGGCTGGAGTCCTTATCTAATTAACTTAAAAATTAATAATAAGCAGCATTTGAAACGGCAAGGTGTGAAAACAAAATGACAATTTAGGATGAAATGCAGTGTAGAGATTAAATATTTGTCACTTGTTATTCACATTTTCATATTTAAATTTCAGATTTCCATCACTGAGCAAGCTACATGTTATTTAAGGGAATAGTGTTAAACATCATGGTAGGGGAGAAAAATGAACTCTCTCTATCCAAGTATAAATCACTGTTCTGGAGATACTGCTAACTGTAACAAGTAATTATGAGGACTATGTAATATTTATGCATGTACATTAATAGCTCCAAAAGAAACAGTTTTACAAATATATATATATATATATATATATATATATATATATATATATATATATATATGTGTGTGTGTGTGTGTGTGTGTGTATGTATGTGTGTGTGTGTGTGTGTGTGTGTGTGTGTGTGTGTGTGTGTGTATGTGTGTGTGTGTGTGTGTGTGTGTGTATGCATATATATGGATTCACTTTATAATCTTGAAATACGGAAATATCGAATTTCAGTATCTCGAGACTATAAAGCCGAAAAACCAAAACACCGAAACCCCAAAAGCACAAAATTCAAAATAGCGAACGTAAACACACCATACACCATACAATACATACACCGTCCTCCCCACATTACAACAAACAAACAAAACACACACAAACATAACAATGCAAATACACAAACTTACCCTACATATAAGCAGGGGGGCAAGTCCCCCACACCCCCGCTACTTATATATACTAACTCCGAGGTCACACCAAACAGAAAAAGACAGTAAACTCACCAGTACACACTCTACAGTCCCCTCACACACACACACATCACAAATGAACAAACACCACCACTTTCAACACTTAAACACTCATGCTCTTACCTACATACCCTAACCCACAACTAAAACTTCTGTATGCCCTCACATACGCTCAAATCCCTACCAAAAACCCTTAAAAAATATTTGCTTACCTTAATCTCTAACCATATCCACACACCAAATCGTAGACCAGACACACAGTACATCCCACATCACGTAGAGCACCACCACAACCGCAAATTTGACATTTCCGGATTTGCGGTTATGGGGTTTCGCTATTTCAGAAGTTCGGCTTTATAGTCTTGAGATATTCAAATTCGATATTTCAGTATTTTGAAATTATAAAGTGAATCCATATATATATATATATATATATATATATATATATATATATATATATACATATATATATATATATATATATATATATATATATATATATCAGCTATTATCACTGCACTGTAATGAAAAAAGAAAGAAAGAAAGAAATCCCAAGATACAGCAGTTGGTACCAGGCAGGACCACTAACTGACTAAAATTTGTTGCACCTAAAAACATTTTCAGCAGCGTTTTAAAGGAATTTTTAGTACAGCTTTAAAAGTTAACATGATCTTTCAAACCTGACATACCAGCAGAATTTAATAACATTTGTTGACAATACTTTCCACAGTCTAACGGGTTAATCAAATTACTTTACTTCTCTGTCAGTAAGATTTATAGTCATTCTGCTGACCAACTGCTCTTTTTTGCTGTTTTTTTATACTCACAAGATACACAGCTTGAGATAACTTGGATGGAGATGTTTTTTATACTGCTAATTTACACAGATAAGCACATTTGTTTTCATAATCTAGTAAATATTTCAATAAATGAGCACTTGAAAAGTTTTTTGATGTTATGAAAAATGCTCGTGTCCTGAATAAAAGTGGACTTCTACAACTGCAGACAAGAAGTGTTTTTGCTGAACACATTGCTGTTTGCACTTTTTAATAACTTTTACTGTTCACAGCATATTTACATTCATATAGCATATGTTCTTTAACCTTGTTTTATTCAAAATGCCACAAATGTCCAAGAATGTAAAAATTTTAGTGTTGGAGTTCTGAGTTACAGCACAAAGGCATGAAAATTACAGAACCAACTGATATTGCCAACATCCTGGCAGATAGATTCAGTGCTAACTTTACCCCCCCCCCACCCTCTAAAGGGCCCATATCTATACAGGAAGAATGCAGAGTCCCTGTAATCACAACTACACAGGTGAAAGCTGCACTCTCTAAAGCCAAAAACACAGCATCCATGGGACCAGACAACATCCCAGGCTGCATTTTACACGAACTTCAGAATGAACTGGCTCCCCACTTAAGCACCATGTTCAATAATAGCCTCGCATCAGGCTTTGTGCCCACTGAATGGCGCATAGCAACAGTTATCTCACTCCGCAAAGGGGGAGCCACCACTGATCCCAGGAACTATAGACCTATTAGCCTGACGAGCCTAGTCTGCAAAGCCATGGAACGTATTATCATGGAACTCATAAACAAAGACATTGGTAACCTCCAAACTCTGGATCTCACCCAGTTCGGGTTTGTGAAAGGCAGATCATGCCTCCTGAACCTGATCGACTTCTTTGAGGCAGTCACCAAAGCCGTAGATGAGGGTAAAATGATTCACACAGCCTATCTTGACCTCGCCAAGGCTTTCAACACCATCCCCCATTCTGGAATTATAGCTAAACTCAATAAACTAGGCATAAATCCCTACGTCACAAGATGGGTTGCCAACTGGCTTACTGACAGAACCCACACTGTAAAAGTTGCAGACTCCAAATCTGACCTCAAACCAGTGACAAGTGGAGTACCACAGGGTTCCATTCTGGGACCGCTCCTGTTTGGTATCTACTTCTCTGAAGTACAGGCTAACACAGAAGGCCTCTGGCTAACGAAGTTCGCAGATGACTGCAAACTAGGAGCCATAGTCAAGTCCCCAAATGATGTGAACATCCTACAGAAGGGCCTCTCTGAGACAGATGCCTGGTGTCAGAGCCATGGCCTCAAGCTCAATGCCAAAAAGTGCAGTGTCATCCCCTTTGGTAAAACTCTGTACCCATGAACTACCACATAGGCAGCAATCTACTTAACACCGAATGCGTGATAAGAGACCTTGGGACCCAGGTGGACAGTAGTCTCTCCTTTGATAGTCACATCGCCACAGTAGTCAGGAAGTCCTTCTACGTGGCACACCTCTTCATAAAAGGGTTCTCAACCAGGAAAAAAGAGGTCATCGTTACCCTCTACTCATCACTCATTAGACCCATTATAGAGTACAATGCCCCTTTTGGAATGTACCTCACAAGACATCTGCAGCAGCTGGAAAGGCCACAGAAGTACCTCACAAAGAGGATTACTGAACTCAAACAAATGCCCTACACTGACTGCCTCAAAAAACTCCAGCTTTACTCCGTAGCATATCGCCTACTCAGAGGTGATCTCTGCCTAACATATAAAGCTATGTCAAACCCAGAGCTGTTGGACATGCTACACCTAAAGAAATCCCAATCCCTCCGAGCTACATGCTCTAGGGACCAAAACCTTGTCACCACAATAAACAGGACATGTTGGAAGGATAGATTCCTATCCCAGAGACTTCCCATACTCTGGAACAGGCTACCCATCTATGTCAAGCAAAGTTCTTCATTAGCACTCTTCAAGAAAAATCTTGATGAGTGGATGGGAAATAGGAAATACACCCCGGGGATCACTTCTGTGTCTCTGCTCATCAGTGGCACAGGAAAATAACTTTCTTTGGTGGCATAAGCCAGGGAACCTTGTTGGCTAGGCTTGCATAGGCCCTTGGGCCGATAGCCTAGTACCTACCTATGAACCTATGGAGGTGTGGCATTTTACTGGGTATGGATGAATTAATGAGGTCCGAGATAATACATTCTAGAACTTTACACAGTTTGCGACTGAGACTGGTGGGTCTGTTATTGGCAGGTCTGTTGTTGAGCCACCCTTGTTAAACTGTATTACAATGGCTGTTTTCCAAGCTTCAGGAATTAACCAGCAGAGAGACATAGATTAAAGAGGGTATGTAGGGGGTTTTGATTGCTCATATTTGGTACTGATGATCAGATAATCTGGTATGTCATTGGACTCATGGATAAGGTGTGCTTAGCTACTGAGAGGACTGACAAGACTTGTTCCTTAGTAATTAAGGGGGGGGGGGGTCTGGGACTGTGAAATCTATGGAATAGCCATAACTGTGAATGGAAAAACAAACAATAAATTTGCCCACTAGGACATTAGTTATTTCTTTTGGGTCAGAGAGGGAAGTATTATTGTGTACTAGCTCCAAACATTGTTGGTAGCTGGTTCTTAACTTTCTTAACTTCCTTTAAAGAAGGATTTGTAGATATTTTTTGGTTTTAGTGGCCATTTTAAATTTATAGTCAACATCAAACTTCCTAATAACTCTTTTAAGCTCTTTATTAGTTTGCTTAAGTGTGCTGTTAATGAAAGTAGAATGATTCCTCTTATAAACATTAAGTAATTTCTCCTGTTATATAATTTATTTATAGGCATATTCTGCCATAAGAGTTTGTTTTTAAATTTTGCACAGTATTTGTTGTGGATAGGGACTGCCTTTTCAATATAGCTATTTAAATGGGAGTTAATGTCAGAGGCAGTGGCTTTAGCAATGAGAACCACTGAAGGAGAATAACAGTGACATTTATTTACATCATCAAGTAATAGAAGAAAGTTTGCTTTTGAGAAATCTCTAAATTCAGAGGTATTTGTAGGACTAGATGCTACCAGCTTTAAAGGAAATTATCCTTCATTGTGGGCCTTATTTAATGAATAAAGATGATACATAAGGAGGTATGCATGAAATGCCTATATTTGTAAGTATAACATCAAGGGTATTGGGACCCCAGTGAAATGGGCAACTACTTGTACAAGGAAATTACCATTTTTTTAAGATAAGGACTCATATAAATACAGTTTTGTTAGAATAAATCCTACATAGATACAGTATAGGTTCATAAACACATATGAAAATATTAGGCTAACTACCCTGAAGGACTATTTTTAGACTAGCCAATAAACTGAAGTCAGAATCAAACCATGTACTATCAGTCTATGAGCTAAAGACTTTAACCATTATGCCAAACCCACCACCTAGCAAAACCCACCCTTGCTAAGAGTATTCTCTTTGCAAAGCCCTAGAAATGTAGCCATGTTAAATTAGGCCTACATCTTCATTTTATATTTCACATTTTAAATGCTGTTTCAGTGAGTGCAGTTTCAATAGAAAGGAATGTTTCAGTGAGGGATACAAATGACCTCAGTGAAATAACCTCCAGGCCAAAGCACTGATATGGATGAAATGTGCTAACAGAATATACAGAACATTTTGTGACAAAAAAGATTGGAGACAGTAACCTGCAATAATATCTGACTTAGAGGGTACAGGGCTTAGAAACCAAGTTTAATGAGGCATCTAGAACTTGCAGTATTATGAAAATTACTTTCAAAACAGAAATCAGTTCAGATACAAAGAAGATTGAATATAGAAGTTAGTTCAAATGTTCAGCAGTTCAAATATTTTGAAGTCAGAAGTACAGAAACTATAGAAAAATGTGCAGTTTGTTTTAACTCTGCCATTACAGTGGAAAAAAACTATTCTGAGTTCAGAGTTATGTAAGGACAGTATAAGTTATTCTTCATAGCTACAGAAATTGGAGTATCCAGTTTGCAATTTATAGCTACCATTTGGTATAGTTCGTCAGACAGTTTCAGCAATGTAAGACTTGTTCGGATTTTATTGAATTGTATCTACATCCACTGTGTGCTGCTACTTACACAATAAACCACCTTTATCAGACCTACAGTATGTAAAGATTTTTATTCTGAAAGGTGCAAGAAAAGTTCACATATAAAGGAGAAGCTGAAATATTTGACACTTGTTCAGTGTGGCTCCAGGAAATAAGGATAAAGACATCTATTTCAGTTTTAACACATTTATAATGTCGAGGAAATGTTGGACATGCTGACTACTGTTAGAATAGGTTTGCCAGTTTACTGATGGATAATTGAAGTTCCCAGAAAAAAGGTTTAAATTTAATGGGAATTTTGGGTAAGGTATTAAGATACGAATCATACTCAGGAGAGGACATACAAAGTGCTCTGTAACTAACAAAGAAGTGGAAATTAATTAAATTAAATTATTTGCAAATCTAGGAGTTAAAATCTTCTGTACCGAGGAGTCTGTTATGAAGTGATAATATTCCTGACAAATATGTATACTTCGCCTCATTTGGCAGTTAGTCTGAAGAACATGATAGGCACTAAACCCAGGAATGGAGGAAGAGGTTTCATTGTTGTTTGTAAACCATGTCTCTATGACTTACACCTCATACACACTGAATCATTGTGAGGCAGCAGTAAAAAGGTTTTGGTGAGTACTAGGTAGCTGGCACATTGCCTTAGAATACCCAGGGTTATCTGTCTGGCCACAGAGTAATGACCACTATAGACAAAGGACTATGAGGAAACAGGATAAAGTAACAATATCTTTGTATAAGAAAGAGTGGGTAATGGATTAGACTAGGAAATTGTATTAATTGTGTTGTGGCTAAAGGAAACAAACATATATAGTGACTACTATGGTATTAACAAGTGAAAAAAAGAAATGTAAAAGTGACAGAAATGTATAGCGGAAAGGTAGTCAATAACAAATGGCAAATTTAAGTGAGACAACCTTAGCTAGTAGGCTAATTTGGTTTCTACTTTACTAGTAGCACCAATGAGCAACATATAGCCTAATTCAATTGCTCTGGGGGCAGTAACAGTAAAGCAATAGCTATATTTAGTCTAAATTAATAGTTCCCAAGTGCAGTAACTGTAAAGCAAGTAGTTTAATAGCAGCATCAGTAGAACATTCAGAAAAAAGCACATCAGACAGATAAACTATTGTTGTTTGGTGTAAATCACATTAGACAGATAAACCCATATTGTTTGGTGTCATAACAGTAAAGCAGTATCTTTAGAAGCAGTAACAGTGCAGAAATACACCAACAATGATCAAAAATTGCAATGACTGAATAATAAGTTCATTTGATTTCTATCTGCCCAGTGTCAGTAAGTGGCAACACTGCAGTATTTCCTCAGATATATCCAGCATTACACAACAATACAGCAGCAGCAACAAGGTGCAGCAATGCAATATTATATAAATGTTATATCACTACAATCAACAGAACATTAGTTATTTCAGTAAGACTTCCAAAAGAAATACAGTAAGTAAATACGTTAAAAGAGGCAAATATTTCACTGTATGTGCTACAGTAGTATTAAAATCAATCTTATTAGTGCAATCAGTTTAAGATTCAGATGACAGTGCCATTTATATCACAAGAATGAAGAGACCTGTTTTTGACTAGGCTTTTTGGTTGGTAATGCAACAGGATAAAAACTAGATCATGCTGTTGTTTTTGCACAACACAACCCCAAAGTGGGCAATCCTGCTGATGTTTAATGTATGTAAAGCTTTGCACTCACAAAAGCAAGTTAAAAATGCACCCAACTTCCCCTGTAGAAGCTGAGCAATCAAAAACAGGCATTCGAATCATTCACTGGAACACATGCTTAGGTAGTTGTTACATGGAAACCTCCGCTCTCACCAAAGGCCAGAACACTGCCCACTCATTCCTAAAAAGTTGATAAAGTCATTGAATATTTTGAAACAGTAGGTACCCAGAAAGAAAATGAATCTGTAGTCTTCTTCTCTGTAGTCTTCTTGCCTTCAGAGCAGCCCAGCACTGAAGTGCTACCTGCAGAGGGAAATATTTGGTGTAGCACAGCAGACCCCTTTCTCATCACGCTTCCAGTGCAGTGCATGGTAACTTCTTCTTCACACACACACACACACACACACACACACACACACACACACACACACACACACACACACACGCACACACACACACACACACACACACACGCGTGTAATTCTAGGGGAAGACTGGCAGAATTATCCAAATTCCCACATCTTTCTTCCTGGTGTGGTAGTACTATCATCATGCCACACAAGACTAGAGACCCAAGCACATCAAATACCAATTTTTTTATTTAAATGAATATAAAATTATAGGCATTAATATTTTCACTGGTAGCAGACCCAAGCAATCTAGCCACTTCAGAAGGTGAATACCTTGTCCTTGTTCAATACCCTATTTCAGAAAATAAATAGCACTGTATACATATGCAAGTAACAAGTATCAGCAACAATACCTTAAAAGTTAATGAGTGAACATCACTTAAATATTAAAACAAATAGTGCAGCAACATATTAAATAAGCAGAAGTTCAAAAGTGCACAGGAAGGGCAAATAAAATAGTCAAGTTAATAAAAAAAGAAATGCACAGAAAAATGTGATACACAGCTAACTAGATACTCTAGCTCTAGCTTACTATAGAAATACTGGCCTGACTAATCAAGGCTACAGAAATATTACAAATAATCAACAGACTTTTTCATAAACATATCACCATTTTTTTCCAAATTCTAAACAAAATGTATATCAGGTAAGTAAACAAGTACTGTCTAGTGCAGTGCCTATATAGCTAACTAGGCCCATTCTCTAATATATGCACCCCAGATCCTTATTTCTGCTCCCCAGTTCCGTTTACATTATTCCTTTTTCATAGCCAGACAGTTATCATTACATTACATTGTGCTTCATTAGAAAAACAACTGCTAGGGGATATTTCATTTGAAGCCCACTTTAAGTGCATTGTGTGATTGGACTTTTCTCAATCCATCCTTGTATGGCTTAGTGATATGCAAGCAATTATGTCCTTCTTTTGTGACCATAGGTAGTTAACATCAATAACATTTCTTGTCTACTTATGTTCTTTTATATTCAAAAAGTAAAAAGTCACACGTTCTCAGGCAAATGTGTTAATAGTGTGAAATAAGAAAAGGAAAAATACATACCTGATATCTTTACATCAGTTTCCAGTTAGCCTGGCATCAGCCCTGGCACCATAATTACCCCATAAGAGCCTCAAGTATGTTTTCTGGGGTACGCAGAGGTCCCACAATATCCATATATACCCTCTGAAATGATGCCTCAATAACAAGCAAAGGCATCAAAGCAGCTTTGGCTTTATCTCCAGCATTGTCAAACTTTTATTACTGTTCACAGGTCCAGATTGCATCCTGTTGCAGTCTTTGCAATTCGTATGCAATAAAGATTCTCCATAAGCCATCATTTAGTATGTTATGGCATATGACCTGAAAAAGCAATATCAATGACTATGGACAGAAATACCTGTTAGTAGACCTTAGTTCCTGGCAACCTCTGTATTACTGCTGTGGTCCATTCCCTGTGACAGCAATCATTTGTCCCGGTATATGGTCTTCTGCCATTGCCTCCTAGGCTATCTCCCTCAAGTCATGTAAAGTTAGATCTGAGAGCTAAACCTGTCTTAGCTCCTCCTTGAGGACCTTCCCCAGGTCCCCATGCAAAGGAAGTCTGATACCATATTCGAGTGATGCCTCAGGTTCTGAATGCTATCATCTACCTTTCCCACAGAATTTCTATCTTCCAAAGGAAACCCAGTACTTTTTAGCTGTTGTGGTTCAGTCTCTAGTTTGCTGCTACTGACCTGCTCCTCTTCTAAGGTTGCCACATTACCAGCTCTTGATGGAGGCATGGACCTTGGCTGGGTCTTCCCTCTACTGCCTTCCCCATAGCATTGCCTTCTTGTCTGGCTGGGTGTTACAGCCTACACACAGGACAATGCATTGTCAAAATCATTCCTTATTATATATATATATATATATATATATATATATATATATATATATATATATATATTTAATTGGACATTTTCTTACTGAGAAAGTCTGCCTTGGTCATACAGTATCCCAGAGAAAGCCCAAGGAGGAAAGTTCTATAAAAAGTAACCTACAAGTTAAATGATATATAAGGTGATATGTTGACATGAATTGCTTTACATAAGTATTAACTTGTCTTTTGTACCCTCGAACACAGTCACTTGTTGGCTTTCTTGACCCTCTTTCCAATCCAGGTAAACTCTGGTCAAAGGTGCCAAAAAATTTTCAAATGCAAGGCCCTAGCTGGAGTGTACTGTCCAAGCAAGTAGTGATCCTTATTGACTACTGAAGGATTGACTGTGTTTATGTCTGAGACTATACCCTTTTTTGCAAGTGACCTCCTTACCCCAATCAGGATTGGATACAGACTTTTTTGATAGTTACAGCTATTATCTGCAGACAACCCACCACTGTCACATTGCTTGTCCTGCTTGATGCTTCTTGAGACGTTATTTTTCATATATATGGACATCGAGACCATACATGACCCATTTGGTTATCTATGAAACATTTAAGCTCCAATCCTGAAACTGCAAAAAAAACTAAGACTTCCCCCTTTTCCTTTGTAACTTTCTATGATGTCCTAAACTGCCTCTATAGGTTCCTTTACAGCCATGTGCAGTGCTGGGCACATCCCCATGAAGTAGCAACCTGCAAGCTAGATAAAAGCCCCCCCCCCCCCCCCATCTCTTCAGCAGTGTTACATTCCAGGTCTGCTTACCAAATCCTCATGTCCTCAGGCAAAGTATTGGGTGCTTGTTCCCTGACAAAAAGATCTGCAAGCATTATATATGTGGTGACCTTACATCCACTCACTCATCTGTAAAAATAAGTGTTAATTTCTGCAGTAATTCATTAGCACTGCCATCTGCCTTTCCTCTATGAATTAGAAATTTCTGTCTGCACATTTCTGATGTCAGTTTGCAATAAGCAAGCAAACATTCATAATTTAAACAATCAGTGTCTCTAAGTTTAGAAACTGAATGCACTACATGTCAGCAAATGAGTGAAAACTGCACAAACTGCCTATGTTTAACTTGGTGTTAATTATACACCTTTTCAATGTCTTTATAAAGCATCCTCACCCTCTTAATAATGAAAATGTTTGGTAATGACCTGGACTTGTAGGCTTTGGCTGCAACCTCCCCTGGTAATGTCCTGGACTTGTAGGCTTTGGCTGCAACCTCCCCTGGTAATGACCTGGACTTGTAGGCTTTGGCTGCAACCTCCCCATAACTGAGGCACTTCTGGTGCAAGATGCTCATCTCTCATTCACACTGGTGCTACTTCTCTGCTTGCACTGCTCTTTTTGTACCTCCTGCTGTGAGCTCCATGCATTTCATTTCAAGTGCTATTCTCTGAAATTCCATTTGGGCTTGAGGTCCTCCTGGGAAGAAACAAAATTGCCCTTTGTCTGCCCCCTACATACCCACCACACCTGCTAGGCTATCTCCTAGCTGCATTCCAGATGCACACAAAAGTGACTGCATTTCTTTCATGGACATATTAGCATGCTGGACTCTTTTCTCTTTGCATGGCTTTCCAACTGTGCCACTGATATGTTTGTGTGGTTATTAGAAGAGATCATTTTCTAAAAAATAAGCTAACTGCTATGCACAACCAAACTCTTGTATGTGTTACTCTCTCAATGAGATGGCATACACACACCTTCAGTAAAAAAGTTGTCTTACACCAAATAAGTTCAGTTCCAGTATCATCACCACATGTCTCCAATGTGAAGGTTGGTTGGCACATATGGTGTTCAAATCCCACCAGTGCCTACTAGTTGTGAAGAAATGTCCTAGCTGGTACCAAAGGGGTAGTCTCTTGAGTCACACCACTGGCAGTAAGCTGGTTAAAACAAAACAAAGAAAGTGCATCTGTTCACAAAATGCCACCTAGACCCAACAGCTTAAAGGGAGTATACACTGGTGTCCTGATTATAGGCTTCTAATATCCAGATCCAGATGTGGCTGCACACAGGACAGCTACAGTGCTGAGTGTTTATCCTAGCATACCATTTCCCTTTCTTACCACTCTATCCATGAATCACGGTGTCTTCCAGTGCCCCTTACCCATGGTAACTACATTTCACAGAAGTTATTCACACACACATACATTCAAACAGTTCCAGGGAAAAGCTGGCAAAATTCTCCCATTCGCTGTAGTTTTTATTCCTGGCAGAGTATTACTGCCACTCTAGACACAGCTAGAGACTTAAGCATACCAGATACCTTCTGCGCTTTTGAATATAAAATCATACACATTAATATTTTTAATGGTTGTAGGCTCAAGGGGTCTAGCTACTTTAGAAGGTAGGTATCTTGGCCTTGTTAACATACAATGTTTACTATCACATTTTAGATAATTAACAGCAGTACATACATATAAAAATTATACATATTGTCCACAAGAGCTTAAATATAAATAAATGAACTTTACTTATATAATAATGCAAACAGTAGAGACACATATTAAATATGTGGAGGTTCAAAAGTAATCACAGAAGATAAATAAAACTGTCAGGTAAATATCTTCCCATGCCAGATGGCACATAATATTAAGGTTCTGAGCTGTTAACAAATTGCTTTCTACAGCTGTAGGTACAGGGCTTCATTCCTTCTACCTCCTTTTGCCTACTGTGTGAATCTATGCAATTAACTTAACCAGACAGTATTCCCAGGTCACCCCTGTAAATGGACATTTGTATACAGTGGGGACTTACCTGATTAAGAAACATAGAAAAATAGGATGTGTACAAAAAAATCTGATATATATATATATATATATATATATATATATATATATATATATATATATAAAACTAACTAGATATCCTAGCTGTCTCTTACTAAAGAAATACTAGCCCTCACCAAACTGAGTTAGAGAAATACTTAAAATATACAGGTAGACATTTTCACAGATTTGTCACCAATTTCTTACAAACAAAGATAAGACAACAAACTAAAACCTGTCTCCAGTATCCACATTCCAATTCCTTAGTTCTGTTCCTCAGAGTTTATCACATCTTTTCTTTTTTTGTACAGAAAGACAGGTGTGCCTGGTTATATCAGCTTACATTAGTAAAATAAGTCATTTCTCTTTAGATCACCTCCTACCTGCAAGTTTCTCAGGAAAAATGCATTTACGTACCAAGGATTACTTCTTCTGAAAAGCACTTTACTTTTAAATCTTGGCTTTTCCTGTCTCCAGCCTTGTGTAACTTAATCATATGTAAGCAATTAAGTCCTTCTTGTGGGATCATAGAAGATTACATTTCAAAGATATCTCTTGTAGTTGCATGTCCTGTTATATTCAGAAACAGAAAATTCACATATTCCCAAGGCATGAGGAACATCAGTTGCAGAACAAATGTGTTACCGATATGAAATAAGAAAAGTAAAAAATATATAACATCTTTAAATCTTTTAATTTTTAGCCTAGAATCATCTCTGACACCATAATGACTATTTAAGTAAAATAACAAAAACTCAAAAGTATGTTCCATTTTACTTTTAGCTGGGCATTGTCTCTGACTGCATGCATATAAGCTGCTAACTTAGAAACCAGGGTACCTCTTGGACACGCAGCTGCATGTTCTACTTTACAATAACTTTTTAAAATATTTACAGTTCAGGCACCAATAACATTTATATGATTTTTACATCTCTGTTAAAATCAGGTAGCTCTATGTTTGCTTCTTTAGAATTAGCATTTGAAAATCTGATCCTGTGCTGGAGAGCTTTCGTTTCAGGTGAAACAGGGAAATGAATGTAATTTTATTCTGTCAGATACTTTTTTCTAAACTACATATTGCTTTTTCAAATGATTACCTTTGGGAGGAAGTCCAGAAAATAGATATGAACACCATCCTTTATCAATCTTTGTTACTCCAGGTACATGTAATCATATCAACCTTTAGCATCATATTAAATGAAATATGTCTAAAATATTAGAGCTCACAAAATTGCTATCTGAATAGTTGACTCTGGAGCCATGGTGGATGAATTTAATAGTAGATTCTAGAGGCTTAGGAAAAAGCTTGAGTTGTTTCATGCTGTGGTACCTCCAGTAAATAAATGCATGTTCCTTTGGTTATGTACTGATTAACCAGATATTCTGTTATGAAAACATTATATACAGTTGAGGAACAATGTTTCTTCCATTATTGAGGGTGACCCCTATTTATAATTCTAAACAGTAGGTTTATAGTTCTAAATACCCTGGCAAAAGAAAGCATTTGTTTTCCAGGGAATGCATTTTAAAAAAAATACACAGCACTGTTCTTTTTTCCCCCTAAGTTATTCACAGAAATACTTTACTTTTGCCTTTATAATCTTATTTTATTCTACATTTCTTCAGTGTTACCATTTATGTGTCTGTTTCAAAAATACACTGCTAGTGTTTGATGCTGGGATTCTCATAGTATAACCTTCTCTTATGGAATTGTGTATTTTTTAATTTATTTTATTGATCATTATGGTATTTAATTTTTTCTGGATTCTTTAACACCATTTCTTTCAGGGGGATATTAAATGAATGATCCGTTACTGTTTCATTGTACTAACATATTTTTCATGAAGAGTGTTTAACAGCATCTGTTCTACATTAAAATTTTTAGATTCCTGAGTTTGTGAGCCTGGAGCAGCTACACATTTAATGCTTTTGCAAAATGTTTACAGTATTGTGCGCTTATTAATAAGCATCTGATTCTGTTCATTAAAGTATGTCCCATTCTTTAGAACTGCCTTAGCTAAAAGAGGGTAGTTTGCTTTTATTGCTCTAAATTTTTAATCCTTCAACATCTGTTCCTCAGGGGAAGAGAGAGAGAGAGATGAGACAGAAAGTTATTTATCTAAAGTAGTCATGTCCTTGGATAAAATGGAATTTATTGTTTTGAGCTGAATCCAAACCCTAATCATATGATCATTTGTTTTAAAAAAACAGAATTTATTTTTGGAACAGCAGCTTTTCAGATATTTTTCATTTTCCTGTGCTTCTGATCTTTATCTCCTGAAGTTATCCTCTTGTTTATAGCCTATTATATAGTGTTAGACTTTATTAAATAAAGAAACAGTTACACATTACTTGACCAGAGAACCAAAGAATGCTTTAAGTTACTTTTATGACTATGCAGAAATCACTGGGCTAACAGCCCTGTTAAGTTAAGATCTTAGAAGTAAAATACCCTTGGTACACTGGATGGCAGACTGATACACAAGCAAATGCTACAGTAATGTCATCTGTTTAAAGGACCACTACGTGTTTCTGCGTTTATTTCCTCCTTCACGAAATGTTTTTCTTCCCTATCTTTTTAAGAAATCAGTTTAAAAATTGAGCAATCCTACAGTACATCGTTATTTTTTCAATTTCGGTTATCGCCCAATACTACAAGTCCGGTACTGTGAGCCATTTTCCAGTAAAAAATCCTCTCGCAGAGCTCTAACTAGCATATGGGCGCTGGAATGGCTCGGTAATAACGCCCTTCATTATTTTTTCACGTTTCACTGTTTCTATCAAAGGACCTCCCACAAACCACCTACCTTTCAGTCAGGAAACACCCCATAAATTACATATTCAGCAGGCTGAGCTGCTGCAGCCAATAAAAAGGCAATGCTGTTAATCTTTGGGAACTGTTCTATTCAGCTTTGTTGCAGGACGCATCTATTTCTTTGAGGGAGTGCTATCGTGTTTTCGTGAGAAGCAACTGTTGTGCTACAAAGACCAAGGCTTTCTCTGTTTTTACAGGTAATTTTAACTTCTATTGTGCAAAATACTGATGCACTTACTGAAATAGTCTTTAAAGTGAAGGCGGAGCAATGAAACAAGTAGCGATCGTAGTCCCTTAGTGCAATAGCTTGCAGATCTAAAAATATGGGACGTTTCTTGGGGAAATGATCTTGTTTTCATCTGTACAGCTTGTAATTTTTTTTCACGTTTTGATTATGTCTCGCAAGTAAAAGATCGCTAAATTATGTTGTCCAGTTATGGGTAGCTAAGAAATGCAAAGAGTTGTAGGCTTGTGACATTTTTTAATTCCAATGCTGGATATTAAGTTGTTTTCGGTCTTGACCGAAGCTGTTTAAAGTTCGTGTTGTTATTTTTTAATTCCAGTTTGCTTTCCTGTCGTTGAGGGTGATTTCTCAGAAATTTAAAATGTGTTAATATAACAGCTGAAGTGTATAATTGTGTCCGTTTTGAGGTCTGATGCATCTGAGAAAATCGGGTATTCTCTGCATGCACATGTCAGGTGTATAGGCTTCTCTAAGCGATTTCATCTTCACGAATGTCCGTTTTTGCATGATGAAATGTACTTCTCTCATTAGATGCATTGTACCAGAAGTATTTTTATTGCGTGACTGGCGATGAGTAAGTTGAATATTAGTGTAGCGCTCTTGATCAGATCATCATGATTTTGTGAGAAACTTTGCAGATTATTGGTAATGGCTCCTTTCTACTAGATATACCTTTTCCACGTAATTTACAAGATATAAGATGTGGCTAGGTTACTACACTAGAATGTCCAGACTTTTGGCTATTATCTGTGGTCTGTCCCTCAAATCCAAATTGGTGCATCATAACAAACTTCAGGTTTTATATCCTTCATAAAATGCATGATAAGGCAAAACCTGTTATTCTTTCAACTTTCTAAGTTTATATTAACAATATTTAACATCTT